>NW_024581084.1:1604610-1678384 GCF_017639235.1 Corvus kubaryi
CCCCAGCTATTCGGGTGCTTTCCACGGGAATAGCTGGGAATTATCAGGGTATCAGTGCGTGGCGGGGTGGGTGGGGGAGGCTGAGAGCTGTCTCGGCTGCATTTCCTAAATTTCTCTCTCTGGAGAGAGCTGAGGTCACCTTTCCAGAGCATCTGCGTGCTGTCCAGAGGGATGAGGGCTTCCAAGGACTGCAGGCACTGCTGGTCCAGGATAGGCAGCGCCACACTCGGGAGGGTTACAGGCCAATTTCTTCTGTGTTCTCCTTCTGCAGGGCTCAGTCCAAACTCCAACGCGCTGAACGGAGACAGAAATCTCTCTCCCAGTGAGGTTATCCCACAACTGGCTGCTGGGAGGTGTCTGCTCCAGCAGTGCAGCCTGGGGCACCTGGGTCCTGCAGGGAATGTCGGTGTTCCTGCTGTCTGCCCCAGCTCCGAGCCCTCTGCGGGCCTGCCGGAGCAGCCAGGAGCAAAGGGCTGCTGCCTGTCTGTAGAACACGCTGAACCATGGAGATTTCTGCCTCTCCGTGCTGCCCTCCCTCCGGGAGGCAGAAATCGCGGTGCTCTTTTCTCCCAGGAAATGCCCAGCGCGTCTCTGCCACCGCCGTGCTGCAGGCAGTGCTCGCACAGGAATGACAGAGATTTATTTCCTCAGCCACTTCAGGCAGCGATAAGGGCACTGCCCCACCCTTCTGCTTTAATTGCAGGACAAATCTGCCCGGATTATGCCACTCCTTGGCAGCCACTGCAGACCTGTACGTGCAGCTGCCTGGTATTAAGAGATTAATTATTAATTTCTATAGATTCTCGGTGATTTTTCCTATTGTGTTTGACATCCAACCCTGCCAAACTTTCTTCCTTAAGTGGCATCTTTTTTTTTCTTTTTTCTTTTTTCTTTTTTTTTTTTTTTTTTGTGGCACTTCAGCTGATGTGCTGCCATCTTTCCAAGTAAATAAAGGCCCACCTGAATTGTTCCCAGACTTTATTTCACGAGCTGGCTTCAAAGCCCTGCTCGCCCCGGGGCCAAGAGAGGACAAGGAGCGAGAGCAGTGCCAACCTGGCACTGCGCTCACAAGGATTTCTCACCTCCGAGGGGTCTGGATCAAACATTGCAGAAGAAAAGCTGAAGAATCACCAGCCCAGGGTGGTTTCGTACCTGCACTGCAGGGTCTTACACAACAGAGGGCACGGGCTGCCGTGGGACGGGGCTGACCCAGCCCAGCTCTGCAGAGTCCCCTGATAATCCAGGGAGGGTGAATCACCCTCTGTTAGACAGCTGGCCATGAGTGGGCTGAATTGTTTGTTGGATATGTCTCCTCCATTAATTACAGAGTTTAGGGGACTAGTTTGGACAAGATATTTAATTTTTAGATAGCCAAAGTGCAGGGAAAGAAGCCCAGCTGAAATCCCTCTCTGCCTCAGCCACTGATCTGCAAAGAACAGTCCATTTGTGTGCTGGGGTTTTGCTGGGGAACTCTTCCCGGTGTGCTCTGCCTGGAGCTGGTGCTCCAGTGTTCACGAAAAAGGGGATTTCAGGTGGGTTTTATGTTCATCACAGTAACAGACATGATTTGGAGCTGCAAGGGACAGAGCTGTGGAACTTTGGGTCGTGCTTGTATGGTGGCTGATGGTTTTCATGAGGAGCGAAAGGGGAGGCACTTTCTTGGAGAAAACAACCGAGATCACCATATTCCATGTACTCTGTTGTCCTTGAAATCTTGTTCCTCAGCCTCTAGAAGTTCCAGAGGAGAGGGACTGTAGTTACTGAGATGTATTGTGCTAAAGGATCAGCAAAATTCACCTGAAGTCGTTCTGGCTTTGAAGTCTTCTCATCGAAATAGTAATTGGAGAAGGAGGTTTCCAAGTTTATCTCTTGTCCTTCGTTCAGTAGTCGTTTGCAAGTACCCAGGCACCATGGAAAGCCAAGTTCATTTAGGACTTTGTGCAGGTTTTTGCTTTCAAATGTGAGCAATAATTATCAGTAATTACAAGCAAAAGCCTCATTTACTCACTTTGCTTTCCACGCAGGATCCTCTTAGATTTGTTACCAAACAACTGCAGTTTATTTTTATTGTGAGGAACCTCTCAAAAATATTTACAAATACAGGAACGGTGTTACTCAGACATCAGCAGAGGAGAAATCAAAGCCCAGTTTGACTTCCAAGCACAAACACAACATGGAAACCCTCTTGCCCTGCAGCTTTTTGGTTCAGGACAGCCGAAATCTTCCTTTGGGAACAGATGCCAGGTGTTATCACCCAGATCTGAACTCTGTACTGCTCACACTGGGAATTTCCATTTCCACTTCCCATTTCCTCTCCTGCAGATCCTCAGGGGAGTCCTGACAACCCCCCCCCCCAGTTGTCACCACAGGGCTTTTTTCCCCAGACAAAACCCAATGGGTTGAGCCACCGAGACGTCCTGGTCCTCAAAGCCAACCTGGCAGTGACCTCACACTCCATCCAAGCTCACCCCAGCCACAGGCAGAGGCTCCGCTGGGCTGGGGGTGAGATCTGATCGCGTTTTGTTTGTTCCTTTGCCAGGTTCTGGCTGGGTTTGGAGCCGTGACTCCATCAGGGCCACGCCGGGTCTCGCGCGGCGTCTCCCGGCTTGGGTGGCTGCCGGGGCTCGGGTGATGGATTGGGGCTTTGATCAGCACAGTCAGGACAAGCCTGCAAAGGGCACTTGAGCTCTGCAGTGGCTCCACAGCGAGTCTGGCTGTGGGATTTGTGTAAATACACGTTGCCATATAGGCCAGATGAATGTCCAGATGAATTCCCGTGTAGAATCACCCCCTTCCTGCTCAGCCACAGGGCTTGCAGGTATCTCTACGTGGCTACAGGGCTTGTGTCAGGAGAAAGACTAAAAACCAGCTACCCAAACACCTCGAGAGAAGAAAGCAGATAAAACCATCCATTTCTCTCTTTTAACTCATAAAACAAGACAGAGAGCACAGTTCACACACAAACTGCCAACCCTCAGGACTTGGCAGCTCCTCGTTCCCCTATGGCTGGAAGCAAGAAACCACTGCTTCTAAAATACATCTGTTCTTTTAAAAATAAAGGTTATTCCCACTTCTCCTCACCCAGAACAACAAGTAGGAACAACAAGAAATGAAAGCTTCGCAGCCACAAGAATGTCCTCATTGTTTTGTGCCCATCACTGGCTTTCCATAAATACCAGCCCAGCTGCTGTTGAAATAATCGGAGTTTCTTGCTCTGTTCTGCTCTGCTTGTGTGTCCACATTGAAAGTGTTGCTTTCACAAGGCCCAAATCCCTCTTTCCAGCACTCTGAATTTAGCATTCAGCAAAGGCAGCTCAGCCATCCCTCAGACCATGACGTTTGTGAGTTATTTTTGGGGGTTTGGCAGAGCCCTCAGCATCAGCCTCAGAGCAGCCCTTCAAAATGTGTGCTCAGCTAAATTCACGCCATGTAAAAGAAATATTGAGGAGTCCAAGCGAGTCGCCCACCTTCCTTTTTGCCTCCCATTCTGTGGGATTGCTTTCAACTCAAACACCCCGTGGGTGGAGAGATCCTCCTGCCTCATCCAAATGGATGTGGAGATGGATTATTTGGGTTCATTTGCATGCATTTGCATTCTCCCCAAGAACATTTTTTGGGGAAGGGCGAATGTGTACCTGACATTTCACACAGAAATTTTTGATGTGTTTGAAAATTCCAAGTATCCACTGATTTTGAGGGTCGTTGGGTTGGAGGCATCAGCTGAGCCAGCAGGTTTGTGGTCTGAGAGGGGCATGGGATGCACAGTCCAGTAAAATCCGAGGAATTCCAGTCCAGAAAAACCAACCACAAATTTTAAAACACCGATTAAAACAACCGAGTAACTGCTCACTGTGCTGGGGGAAGCTGAAGGGCTACAAAGAAGTCTACAATAAGCAGAAATTCCTCAAGTGGCTGGTGGGGTCTGGGTTTTTCAGACACCTCAGGGAGTGTTGCTCTTCTGTCTCTAGAAACAGAGTTGCCTAAATTGCCCCAAGGAATGGAATTTTAAAAATCATCAGTGCTTTGACGCTCCTGTGGTGACCTCTCCCCATGTAGGGTCTGGCAGTAACATCTCTGACGTTCCTGCAACTTCACAGCGCAGTTTTATCACACATTTTAATGGCTTTTACTCTAACGTGGCTGGCAGTCACAGCAGCAGAATCTTCTCCCTCATTGCCTTTGTTGTTTTTTCTTCCTGTTTTTATTTCATTGCTTTGCCTGTTGGGAATTTTTCCCTCTTTTTTTGGATTCTAGATGAAGACAAGAGCAATGTGTCATCAATCAGTCCCTTCCAACACTTGCATTAAACGCTTTCCTCCTTGCAGAGTGGGTGGGAGAACCAGGATTTTTATGGATAATCTCTATGCCAACAAGCAAACACTGCATTATGGATCACAACAAATAATGATTCACTGGGATGAGTTGGGAAGGGCTGGAAGTGCTCATGAACCTCAGACAAGTCCCCATCTCATGGAGTGGCCACTGAATCTCCAATTTCTTCCTTCAGAAGGAACAAAACAAAGCGAAACACTGAGCCAAGTTATGTTTTGAGGAGGACAAGGGAATATTTATCTTCCCTGGAAAAACTCTGATGCCTGGGACCAATAGAATGTGAGCATGGTGTGGACAGATAAGATAAAGAGCAATAAACTCCTTTTTAATTAAAAACTTTAATTTGTCATCGGCAATGTTGCCTTGCTAGAGGATTTCTTAAATATTCCAATGCCTCTCACTTTAATTTCAGAGCTTTCTGCCCAGTAAATGGAGAAATCTGGGCATCTTAGAGGGTGATTCACCCCCTCTGGCTTTCTTTAGGATGGGATAAATTATTATTTGGTAGAACAATCCCTGTCCTTTGACTCCAGCTGGACAGGATTGCAATCCTTGATTTCAAATTTAAATATCTGATCAATACATTCAGATGAAATGTCTGTGTTTATTTCTAGAAAATGGAAAGTTTGTTTTGCCTCAATTTTAATTTATTTTCCTTTACTTTAGAACAACTTTGTTCATACCTAGCGTGATAAATCTACCATTTCACTTTGGAAAAACAAACTTTCCTCAAGCCAAAATCCTAATCCAGGTTTACATCTCCCAGCACATTTATCAGGCCTGGTGCTGGTGCTGCTCTCCTGGACACTCTGAGCAGATAAATTAGCACAGCAATAAGCACAAATAACCCCAATCACCATCTAAATATTCCTTTTCTGTGGGCATTAGGAACTTTCTGGACATTCAGAGCCCTCCACAAGGTACTCGGGTAGTTTCAGACTGATGGAAATAAAGGGAAAATTCTGAAGTTGATGGTTGTTTTGCGGTGAATTTGTACTTAATAACGACAAGGGACCGATGTTGATTTCCACCCCGTGGGTTTCAAGGCGAGCCAGCAGAGCAGACTTACAAATCACTGCTTTTTGACACCAGGACAGCGAGATGGCAGAGCCAGGGGCAGGAATTACTCGTGGTTTACTTAAGGAATGAGCCTGCATCATCAACATAGGAAAAGCATCCAGCATCACTTCTACCAGGAGCGTGCGATCCAAGGAAAGCAAATAACCAGCTGCAGAAATCTCAGAAGGAGCCTTCCCAGGGCACTCACAGGTCCTCTTGGAAGGGCAGCAGTGATCCGTGAGCCATCATTCCCGAGCTCCCTGATCCTATCAGGCTGTTTAGAAGCAAAGCTTGTTTCATGTGATGCCAGAGCAAGATGTAAACCCTGCTCGGTGCCGGCCAGTAACATCACAGCCCTGGGGCACGTGGGAGTGAGGAAGGGGTTATTTGGGAATAAACAGCTCCTTAAACCGCTGGAAAACATTGTTTCCAGTCAATATTGGGCTGGTGTTCCAGCAATGGCTTCTGCAGGTCTGTAGCTGACTCAAACCATCAAAAACAAGGGATGTGTTTGGCGATTTCCAAGGATTTCGAGATCCTGGGATTGCTCCCCTAGGTGAGGGAAAACAACTGCTGTCTTAAAGGCAGGGAAAACACAGCCGAGCTGTTGAAAGCAGAAAGGATTGATACCCTCCCACTGGGCACAAGGCACAGCAAAGGGACCTGGAATGGGATAAAAGGGACGAATTTGTCAGAAGAGCAATGAAAGCTTCCACCAACAATAGCGTGAGGGCACCAGGGATTAATAAAGGCATTAACTTCACCCAGCTTTTCTTAAACTTAATATTCCAATCAATAGTGGTTTGTATTTCTAAATCATTTAACATCTAAGAGGTATTTCCAGCACGATAACAAGACTGCAGGGCTTTAAAAGCTTTCCCAAAGCAGGGCTGGAGCCTGGAGTCATACAGCAGCCCCCACTGGCTCTGCTGCTCCCACCAAACTGTGGGAGAAACTTCCTTTTTCCTCCCTATCTGAGAAAACCATGAGCAGTTAAATGTCCCTGGGTTTATCCCCTTCTGCCTGTGTGTGCCTTTGGAATTAGGGTCACAGAATTAATCCTGTCTTTTAGTTAGGTGGGAACTCTCTGCTCCCCTTTACTACCACGGATTTCTTCAGCAGCAGGGTTTTCAGTGAGCACATCCCCAGTTATTTACTCGAAGAGAGAGTTTACAGCCAGGCTGGTTGGGTTGTTTTAAACTCCTAAGAAACACCAATGGCTTTTTTTCTGTGTACTGAAATCTCAGCTCCAGCTTTGTCAATATTTGGCCTTATCTTAAAGAACTCCAAAGAGAGCAAACTCTCCCTCCAGAAAGCAAATATCAATTATTTAACCATGTCTTTGGGCAAGTTCAGGAGAGAAATGGCAAGAAAGTCAAAGCCTGGTTGTCCAGAGAGAGCTGTTGTGCTTTGAACCCAGTGGTTGCTGATACAGAACAAACTTAAACCGCCCGAGGGCAGGGCTAGAGGGGATTTGGGGAAGGAATTGTACCCTGGGAGGGTGGGGAGGCCCTGGCACAGCAAAGCCGTGGCTGCTGCATCCCTGGAAGTGTCCAAGGCCAGGCTGGACAGAGCTTGGAGCAATCTGGGATAGGGGAAAGGGGGAACAAGATGAGCTTTGAGTTCCCTTCCAAGGCAGCCCAGTCTGGGATTCCATTATTGTGTTTCTTTCACTTTTGACTGCAAGAACAAATTGTCCCCTCCACATTTAAGAGTCTGAGAGCACAATTCCATCAATCCTCGTTCATGACTGCTTGCTGGAAGTACATTGGGACTAAACTACAGAGTGGGAAGGGAGATCTTGGAAACGAAGGATGATTTTAGCACAGGAACTGCTGGGTGTAAAGTGCCAGTGGATGGATTTGGGCTGGGATTTGAAATGAGAACTCTGACCATAAAAAACAGAGAGGTTCTGGAGCTCTGCTGACACTCTGCCTTTAGGGTTGAACCTTAAATTCCAATCAAATCAATGAGAATGGATCCAGTGGAGACCAGTGGCTCATTCACACTTCCAAATCCCATGATGAATCTGAGAATAGGTCCCTGAAGCAGCAGCCTGTAAAGGATTTACAAACTCCTTTGTGTAGTCAGAGCAGTAGAGAACCAGTCTGGGTTCAAGGAGCCCATGGGTTAATTCCTCACACTTTTACAACGCCCCTTCCCACCATTTTTATATCAATAGCCACAACAATGTTCAGTTTGTGACTATTCCCTGCCTGAGCTTCCTGCTTTAGCATCGTGTTCCTACAACGTGGTCCTGTGTAAATGCTCGGATTAGAAACCCCTCAATTACCTGCCAGAAAGGCTCTGCAGGTATTGGGACACTCTGAACTTACCCCAAGTCTCTAGAATTTAACAGAGCAGCTCATTTAATATCCCCTCTCAGCAGCACTGGAGAGCAGAATTAGTCTTTTGAGAGCAGTTTCACTTAATTAAATAAAATTTACATGTTTGAAGAATAACCTCTGTAGCATCTGGAAAAGTTTCCATGGATTCATCAGGATTAAAGCAGGAAGGTCTGAGCTCCCCCAGACCATCCTGGCAGAGCTGAGCTCCAAACCTTGACCATTCCAGAGCTTCAAGGCACTGGTTTTGCACCACTTTGAAAGTGTTTGTTTGATCCATGGCATCCCTTCCTGGTGAGGTCTGAGATGAGAGGATGAAGGCTGAAGGATCAGAAGGGATGAGTCAGGAAATGTTTTGCTTTCCCTATATTCCCCCCAGGGTGGAAATTTTGGAGGAATCCCTGCTCTAAGAGAACAGTGATTGTGATTTCTTACGTTCTCTGTTGCAGCTAAGTGAAAAGAAAATAATGAGCGCAGTGTTTGGCCATGGAGATCTGCCTGGTTAAAAAAACCCAACCAAAACACAGCCCAAGTGTGTAAAAAAGCAGGGAGTGAACCACTGGCAGTGGCAACTCTGTCAGAATTAGGAAATTAAGTTCATTAAAGGTGTGGTAACTTAATTTTCTATGCAAGCATGTAATGATGAGGGTTGGGCAGAAAAAAAACCGCTCAGACATCCAATTTAACACAAACCCACCCAAAGCTGGCAGGGAGGAGCTGCCCAGCTCAGCCCCAGCTCCTGGCTCCCTCTCTGGGTTGCTTTTGCTCTAAATAGGCCATGTTAGCCCCAGACTGTGTCCCTTCCGTGTCCCCTTGATGGGAGCAGTCGGCATCTGGGGGTGCCACTCCCCAAACCCCCCAGAGGAGCCCCCGCACAATTCCCTGCTCCAAGAAGGAGGAAGGTGAATCCCAGGTGGAGCCATGGCCCCGCTTTCCCTTGTTCCCTCCTGCTGCTGCCCAGTACAGGTCACAGATTCCTTGTTCCATGGTTTTACCCATTTTTGTTCCCAAGTTCCCGCGTCTGTGGCATCGGTCACTTCCTGATGCTTTTCCCTCATCCCCGGGACTGTGGTGGTGGCTTTTCCCCAGCTGGGTTCAGGCTTTTGCAGTGCTAATTTCTTTAAACCTTCCCATAGTTACACAAAATGTGCTGGAATCCTCTAATCCTCCTGTTAAGCATCAGAATCCCTTGTTGCTCTGGATTGTCCAAGGCATATTTATGGGTAAGTGTGTGGTGGATGGACAAGTGTCCCCTCTGATCACTGAGAGAAAACCTGGAGATGAAACCTCCTTTTCTCCCCAGACTGATTCAATTTTCACCACTTCTTGATTCAGACAGAGGCATAAAACCAAAGAAACTCCAGCCTCAACCTCACTTTATGGTCCTTTTAACTACTAAAACTTCACAACTGCCTTCCAAATCACTCTCATTGCCTCACTTCTCCTTAAGATGCTTAAAACAAAATTAGAGAAAATTTGTTTCCCAAACAAATTCCACAATTTTACTCCTTTCTAATTTCCCTGTGGTTGCCCAGCCCAAACAGATGCCGGGTTCATTTACCAAGGGAGAAGGAATCGCTCTCTTTATATCAATATATTTAAAACAAGACTCCTGTCCATGTTCTCTAATTCTCAGTGTAGGGTTATTTCTATAGCCAAAATTTCTGGTGGCCTATTAGCGCTATATAAAACCCTAAAGATTTCCTGTTCCAGCAGGCAGCAGGTTTGACAGAAAAGCTGAACTGGATCCTTCCAGGGAAAGTCAGTTCTGGAGACACCAAAACGCCACCAAAGCTCTCTGCTGCCCACGTGCTCTCCTAATTCCCAGCCCAGCGTGGTCCTGCTTTCCTTGTGCTCGGGAATTTGAGGGGTTTAGGGAGCATTTAGGGGTGTACAGATATTTTTGGGGTGGTGCTGCAGCCCTGAGATCCTGGGGACGTTCAAGCAGAAGTGAAGGGAAGTGCCTTCATGGCTTTGTTGATAAGAACAGTGAACAGGGGGTGAAATTTGGGATTTGTCTCCTTTAGGACTCACAACCCAGTGCCCCTGTGAGCTGTGCCCAAAATCAGGGATTAATCTTCTCCCAATTAATGTTCATTCCCACCGCCTAAATCAAACTTTGAGCTGTGGCCTCCCAAGGAGGGGACGAGCTCCAAGGAACCCTCGAGGAGCTGCGGCTCCATCCTCATCACCACGGGCTGATGGAGCTCCAGGGGCCCCAGAGGAGTGGGGCAGGTGACTGGGACTAACGTGGATTTTTGACACTGCACGTTTCACATTTGCTGTGTTTTCATTTCGCCTCCCAAAAGCTGTGAGGGTGAACATTATTAAAATTAAAAAAGGCAAAAAAAAAAAGGCAAAAAGAAAACAGTGCAAAGCAACAAGGGAGGTTTCTGTCCAAAAAAAAGTCCGAAACTGGCTCCAATTGGACCTGGGTACGGAAATGCTGGAACTTGTACCCTCCAGTGGCAAAATAAAACAGGCTACCATTATTAGAAATTTTCTACAGCTAAAGATGTAACATCATAGCTAAATTCAGTCAGAGACAGGTCGAGCAACAAAAACCAGGAGCCAAGGCAGTCTAGTCTGGTCTGAAACCTGATTCAGGCACCAGATTATGAATAGATTTAACTGGTTTGCCAAACGAAAATGTAGATTTTGGCAGTGTTTGGGCTCCTTTTATTTTTTTATGTTTTTGGTGTGCTATATGTGGAGTCCTATTGCGCGCTGTGGGGATATGAGAAAAGAGCCTTTTTATATTATATAACTGCTGGAGGCTCGTGTGTGTGGGTATGGAACAGAAAAAACACCCTTAACCCCGTAAGTGCCGAAAAGGAGCTCTGCCTGAGGGCCCTTCGTGAAGGACCACGCTCAGCACCAGCATCACTGGCGGCTGCCTGGAAGTGCCTGGAAGTGCCCAAGGCCAGGTCGGATGGGGCTTGGAGCACCCTGGGATAGTGGAAGGTGCCCATAGGGGTGGACAGAGATGAACTTTGAGGTCCCTTCCCACCCAAACCATTTTGGGGTTTTCTGTTCCAGCTTTCCATACAAACCCACCCTGGGGAGATCCAGCACTCCCTGCAAGGCTGGCTCAGATTTGGAACTGTCTGCCCACCCTTTGTGGGATAACAACACACAGTAGGGGCCTCTTTTGTCCTTGGTCATTTGTAGAATCATAGAATCGCAGAATATCTTGAGCTGGAAGGGACCCACAAGGATCTTCAGAGTCCAACTCCTGGATTAATCATGCAGAGATTAATTATAGTGAAGAAACACATTCATCACCTATTTACCATGGATGTCTTCTGTAGAATCATCTGAAACACCTCTGAGAGAGACAGGTGAGTATTTCAAAGTGAAAAAACACTTTTAGAACACCCAGAGGTTCCAGCCACCATATGTAGAGCAGGAAAAACAAGCGGGAGATCTCCGGAGGTGCCTTTTGGTGACAGATTCCAGCTCTCCATGGTCTGTTTTCACTCTGATTCCCTTCAGGTATGTGAGCTAGGAAGGAATAAAAAAGGTAGAAGTTCCAAAAGGAAAACACAATGGAGCAGGAGGTTGTCAGGGAGAAGGGAGCAGATCCCTGCTCTGTGCCTGCTCCTTGGCTCTGCTCCTTCCTCCAGGCGTCCATCTGGTCACACAGAGCCACCACCTGCCCAGAGTGACCCTCAGAGTCACACCATGGAATATCCCGAGTGAAAGGGATGCACAAGGATCATCCAGACCAACTCCTGGCCCTGCACGGGACACCCCCAAAATCCCACCCTGTGCCTCAGAGCGTTGTCCAAACACTCCTTGAACTTTGGCTGTGACCTCTTCCCTGCAGAGCCTGTTCCTATTTGCCATCAGCTGTCCCCATCCAAGGGCTGTTTTGTTACAGGCTGGCAGCAGGACCCCTCCCCACAAAGCCATCCTCAGGTCACACCAAACCTAAAGGAGACATTTCTCACCTCAGCACCTATTTCTGGACTCTCACTTTTCTCTTATTTATAGTTATTTAAGTAAAACCCCTAAAAAGGGCCAGAAACCCCCTCTGCCAGTGGCAGCCAGGTGTGCAGAGGGGACAGTGCAGCACAAAGAGCGGGGACAGCTCAGAGCAGCTCACTTCACACTGGGCTGGAGCATCACCGAGGAGAATCCACATGCTGCTCGGGATGTTCATTAATCATCCAGCTAATTTGTTTTTACACAGGAGCGCTGACAGCAAACGAATGTTATTGTAGCAGCAGCGCTGCATAATCCCCACTATTATGGGTTTAGCAAATGACTGCTCTGTGTTCGCTGCTGCTCCTTTCTCCCTCCAACTGCAATTGTAAATTGTGAATATATCTATTTTTATTCCCATCTGCTGAAAGGAACGGCCCCACCAGCTGCGGCCAGGGGGATGAAAGGATTGCTGCTGTCTTTTTCTTCCTCCTCCCTCTGGTCCTTATCTCAGGAACATGAGTTGAAATCTGGCCCAGAATTTACTGAGTGTTCAGAGACTTTTTACGAGGCGATGCTTTCGCAGGCTGCTATTGAGAATATATATATTTATATCTGTGTACACACGTGGGTTATTGTGGCCAAGGTTATTCCTCCAGTAAATCTCTCTCCTATTTGTACACAATGTGCCCAGGCAGCATTCACACGAGGGAGGAAAATAACCCAGTGGTTAAGGGTAACTTGGGATTTGAGGGACCTGGGTTTAATTCTCCCCTCTGCCACAGCCTTCATTTTAATGCACATTATATATTTATATCTGCATGTACCATGGAAAGGGCCCAGACGACATTGTCTGAACTGTCCTTCAAAAGCAGACCTGAACCCTCACTGGTCTTGGCTTTTGGAGAGAATCCACGTTCAGCAAAGGGTTTTGATGAGCTTTGACCCTCATGGGACAGGGACAGACTTGGACACATCTTTCAGGCCAAGAAAAACCCACCCAGCCCTTCCGTTCTGCCATGTTGGCTGAAATAGATCATGGAATCATGGAATCATGGAATCATGGAATGGTTTGGGTTGGGATGGACCTTAAATCTCATCCCATTCCACCCCCTGCCATGGGCAGGGACACCTTCCACTATCCCAGGTTGCTCCAAGCCCTGTCCAACCCAGCTTTGGACACTGCCAGGGATGGGGCAGCCACAACTCCCTCCAACACCCCTCTGGGAGACCACAGGTGTGGACTGTCCAAAGGGGAAGGGTGACCCCATACAGTGCTCGACCCTGCCAGAGGACCCTAAACAAAGCTAAGGAATTCTTTTTCCCTCTTCCACTCTGCTCTTCTCCTGGATCCTTTATAGACCCAAAACTCAGGACACTTTTTGCCAAACTGCTTTGCCATCGCAGCCAAGTGGAGGTCAGGGACCAAAACTGGGTCAAAATTCAACCCCGCATGATTTTAAGGTATTTCAAGCTTAACTTCTAGAATGATTTGGAAACAGGTGGGCACCTGGTCTTTCCCAGCATGGCAGCTCCCTGCCCTGCCTTATTTGCAGCAATACACCCATAAAAATCCAGGGAGCCAATAAAGAGAGGAGAGGAGAGGTTTCAGGTGTTTACTGGCTGTAAAATTATTAATACCAGCTTCAACCATGTGATTGTGGTGTTATTGCTGATTGTACAGCATTAAAATATCATAACAATAAAATATAAAAATAAAAATGGAAAACCATTTGTTGCGAGAGTCTCGGGGTCGTGCACATGGCCTTTATTACACGGAGAATTTAAACATTTGGGTTGCGACAAATTTATAACAGAGTCCTGCAGAAGGGTTTGCAAGGCTTCATTTTAACCCCTCATCAAACACAAAAAAGGGACCAAACGCCCAAATCCAGCTTAAGGAGGGCCGGAGGAGATAGAAGAGGTCAAACCATAAATACGGTGACACCCATCCTACCTGGGCAATGAATTCTCCCTCCCCTACCTGTTTGCCCCGCTCTTTGCGGTCTCTCCCCCAGCAGGAAGGCTGTGGTTGCCCTGATTTCCTCACTCATTCTGTTATTAGAGGAGATCTTGCCCTGCCCCACAGGGACCCATTTTTCTGTCCTCACTCCGGATCCCCGTTCATCAACCCCGCGTGTCAGGAACCCAAAACACGTCTCTGCTTCTTCCTTCCCCTGTTCTGCTGCTCAGCCCCTGACAGCCAAAAATGTGTCCGTGTGCTTTATGCATGAGGAGAGGTGACTACTGATGCTCGCAAATGTGTGGTCATTTTTTTGCCTGTCAGAAAATCAGCCCCTGGAATCACTGATGCCTTGTGAAATTACAGTCTAATGTAACTAGCTGGGGTATAAAGTAACCAATTTCTTTATTTTTTGAGAAAATTGTTCTCCTGGAGGTTGAAACACAAAACCAAGACATGGATGAAGTTATTTTTGTCCCAAGTCAGGGGAAATTAATGAAATAGCACCTCCCATTTCTGTTGACATTGGCCAAGGTTGCCAAAGTCCTCAGTAATATTGGGGTTCCCGTTATGGGGAATGCTGTAATAACAGGAGGGATTGGGAATATTATACTGGTGGGAATGTCCATGGCAGAGCCAACAAGAGGAGTTAAGCTCATGCTGAACTTGAAGCAAATAATCAGTTGGAGTGGATAGTTACAGGGCTGTGATAAAATATCTCCTTACACGCTGGATCGAATGTTGTGAGGAGAAATCGGTCCTGAAACCCTGACTGAAACACCAAAATCCATCAGCAAACATTGCCTGAAGAAAGGAATTCCTCAATAGATATCCAGGAGTGCATATTCATATTTAAAATGCTGAGTTTTCTCTAATTGGCTTGATTACTTTTAATAATCATGATGTGGTTTTTAGGAGCCTCTCTTCCCTTTCAGTCCGAGGGTGAAAATGTTGCTCAGTATTTTCCAATAATTCATCTTGTGCTTTCAGCTCCTCGAGACCAGAGCCATTGGTTCTATCAAACATGGCATTGCCACCTCCACGGGATGAATTTGGGAGGGAAATGGCACAGGGAGGCCAAAAATCCACAGGGAAACAAGGAACCCCTAGGTAAGAAGAACACATATTGTTCTTGGCCAAACCAGCCATTATTCAGCATCTATTTTTGATAAGAATCTCTGAAAATCCAGATTTTTTTTTGCACAGATATATTGGTTTCCTGCAGTTCTCCGTGGAGTCTGGCATTCTGCACTGCCAGCTCTGCACTGCAGCAAAAACTCCATCCCAAATAATTTGTCCAGTCAAGAGTAATCGCTCTCCATATTAATAAAAGTGGCTTGAAAAGTTCAATATGGGAGCTGAAATTTGTTTTAACTCCGTGCGGTTTTGGAAGCTGGAATTGACATTCAATCTCGTTTCTGCTACAAAATGTCTTTGACTGTGTAAGTGTGTAATTATACGCCTCAATATAATTAATTGGAGGACATTATTCTCTTCTCACAGAGAGAAGAGGGATTATGTGGAGTTTCATTTGGCTCCCCAAGACACACTTTCCTCAGAGTATTTCCAGTGTCTTTTTTTTTTAATTTAATCTCTGTTTATAGAAAACATACCTAATGAAGAGCCAGTTAAACAGGCATCAGAGGAGGAGGGATAATTCCAGCCCAGTTTCCACTGGTGTTCCCATGGAATAACCCCATCCATCACATCAGGGTGGCTCTTCAGGGATGTGAGGATGGGGATGGGTGAGGAAGGGGCTGGAATCAACCCAGGCTCTTCCCCCCTCCCATTATTCTCAGTGCCTCAGGGCTGGCAGGGATCCCGTGGAGGAGAGGGATTGGGGTGATGCAGCAATCCCCCCTCTGTGTTCGGTTTTCCCCCTCCCTCTGGATCCTGTGTGCAGGGAGAGCAGTGGTACCCAGCCAGGGATGCTGGGCCTGAGCCTCATCCTGCTCCACAAATCCCCAAATTCCCAAAGCGTGGCAGGATCCCCAGGACAAGGAAAAGCTGCACTCAAATTTGGGACAGAAAGAAAACCCCAAAGGACATCGCAGCATTGTGTGGCTCCTTCTCCTCTCCAGAGAGAGACCCCATAAACATTTCCCTTCTCATCCTCCCGATACCAAGTGGAGCAAATTGTCAGCAGGGAGTGGAACCCAAAACCTGCTCCCTGAGGATCCTGTTAGGAGCAGACCTTGGCCCAGGAGCCCTTCCTTCCACATCCCATCCTGGGGTGCCCCCTCTCCCCCCCAGGCCCTGCATGGCGTCCAAGCTCCCTCATGGAAACAACCCCATGGCTTGTTTTCCACTGCGGCTTCATGCCGGATTTCAGGCTCTTATTTGCCTTTTCCTGACGTGTCGCCCATCACGTTCTGATTATTGAGAGTTTTCTTTTGAAGAGTTACCTGAGGTGAGGCCTAATTGGGCCAGGGGATGATGCCAGGGCTTGGGAACGCTGCCAGCGCCACCGGGGCTCCCGCACAGACAGCAATCCCAACCCTTTCCCGGACTGATCTCAGATCCAGGCTGTAAGGGGACACCAGAGATAAAACCTGGGAGAGAGCTGGGAGCAGCAGTGGAGCCACTTCAATGCAGGGAGACCGGTCAGCCTTTAGTAGAATATTTAATATTCAATATTTAATGCATATCAAGTGTCAGAGTGCAACAAAGGAGAGGTTTCACAGCTCCTCACTCCAACCCTGGAAGAGTTTCCAGGCTCGGGCTGGATTTGGGAATCCAGTAGTGGCTACCAACACTATCCTTTAATGCTTCAATAAAATGATTCTGTTTATTCTGCCTTATTCTGGCATTGCAGGCTGGGTTCTGCCACCCAAAACTGCCCCAAGTGTGTTCCAGGGCGTGTGGGGCTGATCTCAATTTGCTTTGCTGCCTGCAGGGACTCAGTGGCACTGCTGGCATGGCTGGGAATGGCTGGCAAGGGCTTGGAGCTCTGGATTATCCTGTCATGTCCATGGATTTAATACTAATTGACTGAAAACAGCAGGACACTGAGCTGGGGTTGGTGTCACTCCACCAATTCTCATTTGTTTTCCCTTCAGTTCCCACCTGCTTTCAGCTGCTTCTGGCTGGGTCGATAATGATTAAAATGTCAGGTCCAAAGCCTTGGCTCTTCCCAACAGATCCAGTTAAATGCTGCTGGAGAAACCACCTGATTTTCCTTCCTGTCTACCCATGTACCTATAACGGGTGTTTAACAGAAGCACAAGGGAGGGACAGGACTCAAATGCCATCACAATTCCCTTTCTGGACCTCGAGGACTCATCTAAGACAGAATTACCAGTGGTAAAACCAGTAAAATCTGCCTTGGCACTTCAGAGCACAAACATCAGCTAAACTTCCCCATCCAGCGATTTTCAGGAGATGTTTTAAATAGAACTATTTCATCAGGATGACAAGGAGATGGTGGGGGAAAAAATAAATTCTGAAAAGAAGACATTGAAACAGAGCTGAAAAGAGAAATAAAACATCGAACCCAGTTCGATTTTCTCTCGCACGACTTCTTTTCACTTCAAGCAAGCACTGGAGAACATTTTGATGTGGTCTGTGGGATTGTTCCCTCAGAGATGATTAAAAACAAATTCCCTCAGCCATCAGGGCTTTTGATACGATCGTGTTTTTCCATCCCATTTTATCAGCCCAAACGATGACTAAACTGGGAACCAGCGCCAGGGCGACCAAGCCTCTCCCCAAAAGCATTTTCCTAAGCAGAGGTGGCAGAGGCTCCTCCAACAACCTCTGAGTTTCCATTTTTAAGTGTCCAGCAAACCAGGCACGTGTGCACTCACACAAAAACAGAGGAAACCAAACCCTTTATTTACCATTTCTCTACAATCAGATGGTTTAGAGATTAAGAGAAAAAGAGAAGGGGGAGAGAAGGGCAGAAAATCACATGGGAGGGACGAAGAAAACAAAGCCACGTTTTCTATCTCGTCCTACTTCATTTTTTTTTGTTGGGTTTGGGGTTTTTTTTTGCTGTTTCCAGCCCCATGTTGTGACTTTGACAAATGATGATGCGGGGAGAAGATTTATGTGGGGTCTCGGAGCATTAGCACATTATCACGAGCAAAACAGAGCCCTCGGCCCTGCTCTTTGGGGAGCCATTGGAAACTTTTTGGGAAGTGATCTATGGGCCCAAGGCCATCCCAGGGAATGCTGTGGTGCTGCCCCTGGATGGGGTCTGGGATAATGCCCAGGGAGAAGACACCGAGCACGGGATGAGGAATGGCTCCTGAAAACCCGTCCTGGAAAGGAAAGAGGAACCCTCTGCTCTCGGGGGAGCTGAGTGTTGAATGATTTAATGGCTACCTTTAGGAAGTGCCTTTTGCTTTATTGCTGCTTTTCTTTTTCTTTTTTTCTTTTTTTCCTCTTTTTTCCTTTTTTTTATTTAAGGCAAAGGAGCACAACGTCGGCTCTTCCCTGGTTTTCACCTCACCACCCCAACTCAGCACCCTGCAAGGCCACAGCTTGAAGTTGTCCTCCTAGCAAAGACTCCCGAGCTGTTGACAGAGGGTCTGATTGATCAGGACGTGCTGAACTGATCGGTTGTTGAAAAATAAACAACAAAAAAATTAAATTTCAATTAATTTTTTTTTTAAGAAATCCCTAAATTAAATACATTCGTGTTTGCTACAAGGATTTCTGAGTTCACTGCAGGGGGTTTCCAGTGCTGGCAGCTCCATCCTGGATCCCTTCTCCTCAAGAGCAGGGCTGCAGCTCCCAGGATTAAGCTGTGCAGATTTTCCACCGAGGTGTCAGAAATCTCATGGAAAACTGGTGGGATTTTCAGAGCTGCTGGAGGCATCGGCCCAATGCTCTTTATCCCCCTTCCCTGCCAAAACTCCTTTAAAATCCTTCCCATTCCCTGCCCAGGGAACTGTGAAAAACTCAATTTGCACTGAGTTGAGTTCCTGATGATTCTTTGTCCTCCTCGAACCAAATCTTGGATTTTTAATACTTCCCTAGAATTAAAATTGTCTTAAATTTGGGGAGTGAATATCAGCATTTCAATCACAAGGTTTTACCCTCCAATCTGCTTTGGCATCCAAGAAAATCAACACAGAATTTGAAAGTTTGTGTTTTAATTCTGCTTCATCTGTAGCTGAAATCTCAAGGCCTTATTTTATTTTCCAGATTTTTATGATCTGAAATTCCAAGGAAGAATTAAATTTTCCGAAAGATTTAGCTTCAAACAACCAAAGCAGAGAAAATTTGCAATTCCAGAGGAATTTTAGACTCTTTTTTCAGGAATTTGTGTATCTTTCCTAGGGCTACACAAGTTTTAGAAGGCACAATAGTCTCACAGAAATTACTGAGAAACTTTGGAGTCCCAAGGAGAGAAATGCACATCAAAATTTTTTACAGGCATGAGAAACTGCAGAAAGTGTATTTTTGGCCCCTAAAAATTGGATTGATTAAATTGGTCTCATTGGAATCTCCTTTTGTTCTGGCTAAATATTGGTAATATAGGTGCCATCGCTGAAGAGTTAAGTCATTCATTTCATATCTACAGTGCTCTGAATTATCTGGACCTCTTGGAATGTCACCATTTATTTAGAGACCTAAGCAAATAAGTAAAAAAAAAAAAAAAGCCAACAAATGGAATTAGCAGAAAATAATTAAAGTTTCAAGGGGTAAACTCAACACAAGAGGCTTCTTTATCACTCAGAAATCTGCTGCACATCCATGTTTTAACCAGAAATGCCCCTGAAGGAAGAAAAAAACCTCAACCACCCTCATTTCATACACAAACCACACAAATTAAACACATTTTATAAACAATGAGTGGGGAGAGCAGCGATTTCAGGGCTCCCCTGGAAGATTTGAAGGTGCCCAGAGATAAAGAAAACATTTTGGAGGCAATGACTTGGATC
Source organism: Corvus kubaryi (assembly GCF_017639235.1). NCBI lineage: Eukaryota > Metazoa > Chordata > Aves > Passeriformes > Corvidae > Corvus > Corvus kubaryi. The sequence continues at coordinate 1,624,128 of NW_024581084.1, forward strand.
TTTTCAGCACCATTTCCAGGGCAGCGTGGCAGGATGATGGATGAGCCTGCAGCAGCCTCGTGACAAATTAGGGAATTTTGACAGATGTTTGATGCTCGGAGCGTTTTTAACTTGAAAGGAAATTCTGCTTTTCAGGTGCTCACAAGTTCTCCGTGGAGTCTGGGAATTCAGTTATCTGGAGGACAGCAGATTTCTGGAAATACCATCAGAGCACCCAGCAATCCCTGCTTTCCCAGGCTTGGTATGGATGAAGAGATGCAAGTAAAATGCAGGAGGGATGGCAGGACAAAAATCAGGGATTTAAAACTGGATATTTAAAAACCTGGATATTAGGGATGATGGGATGACAACAGCAGTGTGGTCTCACTTCTCCAGGTGTCTTCTTTCAGGAGATGGAGCCTTTTATTACCTTTTAAATTTATTTGTTGCAAATTGTTCATTCCTGACATTTTACAGCTTGGGGGATTTGTCTGGTGCAGGCGTTCTCTGAGCAATTATTAATTCTCTGAATTAACACAAGGCCAACAGAAAACAGGGATTTTTTGGATTAAATCCCTAGCATGGTACAAACCTGATCTCCAGGAACCACTAATAATCCCAATTTCACCAACTGCCCGGTTTGGGAGCAGCCTCAGCATCCCAGGAGCAGCTTGGGGAATTTTTCCAAGTGGGAGCCCCTCCTTTCCTTCCCTTGGTATTGAGATAACCTTTGCTGGTGGGTTCATGGCTTTGCAAAAACCCACGTGGCAGAATCAGCTCCAATATTTTATCATGGATTGGCGGGGGGGGGGGGCGGGGGGAAGAGGGAAGAAAAGGGCATTTTCCCCAAATAATGCTGCTCAGTGTTGCCTTGCAGATCCCGGCCCGTGCCGCTGCCCTTTCCCTGCTGGACAAAAACAGAGCAGTGTTTGGAGAGAGCTCTGCTGTAATTGTGGGCAGTTCTATGAGGGGAAAAATAATGTGGTTTGTCATCAATCTCCCGGTGTGGCACACAAGGGCTGACTTGTTGAAATTTTGTAGGCTGTATTTACAGAGAAAACAGAGGCCTGGTGCTGTGCAGGGCCCTATCAGTCCCCAGGTCTGGAAGAACCATATCGGAGCAAAAGGGAAGGCTTGAATCATAACCTTTCAGGATAATCTAATCCATGAGGGAATGAAAATTGCTCTGCTCCTGTGAGCAAGATCAAAACCCGGACAATTTAATTATTGGGGAGTTATTTGTGGGTAGAGACACAGACCGGTTTGAGGCAGGAGCTGACAAATCACTCACGTTGTTGTTTCACACAGCTACAGACAACAGGGAAAATGAAGGATGGATGCTTCCAGCCTTGGAAAATGCAGGATGGAGTAAAACAAGGTGATGGGATGAGGCAAAGGCAGTGAAAGTAACACAGGCCTAAGCTGAGCCGCCATTCACGGAACATGGAATTGTTGTTGTCATCCTACAGTGAGCAGGATTCAGATTAGGGGAGCATAAAGTTCATTACATTCTTCACTTCTCGTGAATGTGTGAGTTTTCCAGAAGGGGAGAGCAAAGGAAAGGGAGAAAAGAAGGAGAGAGGCAGAAAGCTGGGATAAGTCCCACAAAATATCCACCTAAAACAGCCAGCATGACACAGTCATTTATAAAAAGCACGTTTTGCTTTGGTTATCTTGTACACAGCTTTCATCAGGGTGCTGCCCTTCATTTCCACTTGTCTGTAAAAATTACCTGATGAAATGATGAATGGGTTTTTAAATTCAGTGTATGAAATGAAACAGGAGGGCCACGCTGGTAGATTTGGGAGGGTTGTACTGCTACAAACTGTTCACTTGTGAATACCAGCGACGGCCTCCTTCCTCCTCCTCCTCCCTCACTATTATTCCTTGGTTTAGTATTATTTTTCAGACTGACGTTATGATGTGGAAGACCTTACATGAAGACACAAGATCCTACAGCAGCCAGAGCCCTGCTCCAGGTGTTTGAGACAGAACTGTCACATCTCCCTCTGTGCTCAGCGACACCAAAAGCACAAACACAGGAGAGGGGCTGCTTTGGGCCTCATTTTTGCCCTCTAAAAACCAGGCAGTTCCTCTGTGGCTGCAGGATCCACTCACAATCCATGGAAAAGCAGCTGAGGAGGAAGAGCCGTGCCTGGAGCAGGGTGTGGTGTTATCACCCTTCACCAAATCGTGTCTTAGGCTGAAGAAATCCCAGTTTATCCCAGCCTGAGCTGCACCTACTCCTCCAAACCAAGAGTATCCCAGCCTGGCCTTCCCTGGAACGAGCTCTCTTTGCAGTCCATGCTGGGTATTTTCTTTTTAATCTTGTTATTCTGCAGAATTAGAAACACCAGGAAAGGTAAAACCCTCCCCGTGCAGCAAACAGCCTCCTCCTGCAATCTGACCATTTTTCTCTTTCACCCAAATAATTCTGGAGGAGATTTCAAAATAAAACTGACTCTACCTCTTATTAATATTGTCAAATGAGTCACCCCCATGCATGGCTCTAATACATAAAAGGAGCATTTTCTTTTGCTTCCATAAAAATATCCAGAGGGCAGTGGCAGGGAGAGTAAATTGAGAAGACCAAAGTTAAACAAAACCAGTCTCGTTCACTTTCTGCAACTTCATTGTCTGCTTTGCCTCGTGCAGGAGAGGGAAAAAAAACCCTGTAGGTTTGCACTGAACAAGTTCTAGAGTTAAAGGAATTATCATAAAGGCCCGGTGGCTGTTTTAAATCACTCCCAACCTGCACACACAGATTGAATTTGCACTTTCTGCCTCCTTCAGACCATGGCAGGCAGCTGCTGCGGAATTGCTTGCAGTGCCACCCCCAAATAATTTGAAATTTGCCCAACTTTTAGGTCCAAATCCAGGCCAGATTTATGGGGTTTTCTTACTGAAATGGATCCGTTCATATTTGGAGCTGAGTTGCCTGGAGCCCACAAAATTCCAGAGAAAATTGACTGACCAGTCAGGCTGCTGTCCATAAAAGAGCTGGACAGAGCTCTCCAAGGCTGAACCTCCCTTTCACAGAATCCCTGGAACTCTGGCTCTGTTAAACCAGTGGCAAAGCTCCCACAGAGCCCCAAGAGTTTGGAAATGAAGGGGAAAAAAGGCATTTCTTTTATGATTTATTGACAAAATATTGGAGTTTTCAATCTTGCATTTCACTGTAGCTCCAACCATTACAAGTGAGAAATAAAAAATCAAAATTATCAACACGGGTCATTGCACTGGTTTTGACACAGAAATGCTTCAATATTCAGGATTTTTTTTCTTTCTAAAGAGTCCTATATTCATCTCAGGGGAAAAAAAAATAAAATTTTTTTCAAAAGGAATCTGGAATTATTGTTGTCATCCTACAGTGAGCAGGATTCAGATTAGGGGAGCATAAAGTTCATTACATTCTTCACTTCTCGTGAATGTGTGAGTTTTCCAGAAGGGGAGAGCAAAGGAAAGGGAGAAAAGAGGGAGAGAAGCAGAAAGCTGGGATAAGTCCCACAAAATATCCACCTAAAACAGCCAGCATGACACAGTCATTTATAAAAATATTTAATGGCGTCATAAAATATTCCCTATATAAACCAGTTGTTCTGAGAGGATTATGAATGACTGGAGATCTCCATTATTAATTCCAGCCCTGATCAATTCACCCATTTTCCTACTGGCATCATTTTGAAAAGCATTTGAATATAAAATGAGCATTTTCCTGCCTGTTTATCCACCTTAGGATGAAAAAACGAGGCACAAGACAAGGAATTTCCTGGGTTTGCCCCACAGGGAGAGCAATTTCTGCTCTCCAGGCTTTTAAAATGAACCTCGGGGGATTCCATAATGAATTGATTCCCATTTTTAGTACCACAGAAAGTTTCTCCACTGTTTCATCCAAAGCCCATCAGGAACAATGGAAATTTTTCATTTCCAGTGTGGGATTTTGAGTAAGACCCCACGTAGCCATGAAATGAAGGAAGCTCTCTAAAATGAAGGAGAAATATGCCCAGAAATCATTTTTAAACTGTTCAAAATTTGAGGGAGAATAAGATGATTTTTTTTCCCCCCTACAGGATTTTTAAATCCTTTTATGGATTCACAGGCAGGAATGTGATTTCCCATCAGATGTCAGAAGCTGGCTGGAAATGTCTGTACAAAAAATCTCATTTCTCTTATTTCAGTGACGCAGAATTCCCGTCATTCCAGAGGGAAGATAATCATTCTGCATGGCTTCATTCTGCCTAGAAAACCACCCCAAGAGATCCTGTTTGCCTTTTCAAAACCTGCTAAAAATACATGAAAATTAACAATTTTAAATGCATCTCCAAAAGTTCTTGACTTGGATTTAAAGAGTTTTGGGGGGGTCTTACAGCCCTTTGCTCCAAGTGCAGGAGGCAACGGGGTGCAGGCTCAATTATTTTTCATTTTATTTAAGGTTTTTCCACTCAGATTCTGTCTTCCCCCATCTGTTGTTCACATAAATATGTATATAAATAAATAAATATATGAATAGATATGAATACATGTTCTGCTATGTCTGTGCATCCATATTCTCCTTTTCCAGTGCTGAGACACTTTTCAGCTTAGAGAAGCTCAGCCCCTCTTGGTTAATTCCAGCACCAGGCTCTTTGGGGATGGATTTCAGCATCAATCCCCCAAAGCCTTGTTCCCTCACCCAAGTCAATGATTGCATTATTATTTCTTCTTCTGTCTTTGAGGGGCTGATGAGATCATTTATTGTTTTTAAGGGTTAATAGAGCCTGTCAGGGTCTTTTTGCCTCACTGCTGCTGCAGGATCAGTAACAGCTCCCAGCTCCATGATGCTAAATCAGACCACACTTCCCTGAAGAAAAGAAAAGAAAAAGGGGAAAAAAAGCAAATTTAGCATGGAGAGAGGAGAAGCAGTTCAGTCTGGTTTAAAGGAAGGGAGGGAGGGAGGGAGCCAGGGGGAACAGGGACTAACTTTGGAGAGAAAATAACAAACTTTAAGTCCTGAGGTCTTTCCTCTATATTGAAAAGGCAGTTTGGAAAGGAAATTAGTAAAAACAAACAGAAGGTGCCAAGGTTTCTTTATCATACCTGGAGTAGGATATGCTGAATTCCACAAGGCCTCGCGCTGGCGCCTGGTGCTGCCTCGGAAAAAATGGTACCCAGGGCTCTATAAGATGATCTATTGGGACTTCAAAGTCGTGGCAGCCCCGTGTGGCACAGGATGTGCTCAATTAATTATGTGATTTTTAAATGACAGGGGTTGGGGAAAGTAAAAATAATATAAAAAGGGCAGGGGAAAAAAAAAAGAAAAGAAAAAGAACATGCTGAAGAAGAAAAAAAAAACGGTTTTTAAAGAGAATAATATTAGGGGAAAAATGGGAGAAGTAAACTGAAAGGCCTTGTTGTCTGTCTGCCAAACAGCAGCAGCAGATAAGGGCCGGGGTTGCCGTGGAAACTCAGGCCCGTAGGAGACAGAATCCAATTTCAGAAACCACAAAATCAACATAAACGTGTGCAAAAATAAAAAGGTTTGTTTGGCAAGTAATGAGGAGAAGGCTCCCAATGTATAAAGCAGATGAACCGGGGTGACCTCGGCCAACTCTAAGCCATAATAATGACGATGTCCCACGTAGCTTTGGCACCTCTGCAAGGAGCAGGGACACGACTGATTCTTATCATCCAATTGGCACCCTTCTGCTGGAACATCCAGCCCCCACCTCTCCATCCCTTTGCCCCTCTGCCCTAAATAAAAAGGAGTGAGGAAGGAGGAATATTCATTAAAGCCCTGGGAGTAATCTCCTTTTAAACCTCTAAAGAGGATTCAGAGCTGATGCTTTTAATTCAGTTTTCACCTATGTATTGTCCACCAACAGTGTGCAAAATCATTATATATAGAGGGAATTCCTCCTTTCTTGCCCTCTATGAGGCCAGAGAAAAGCAGACCTTAAACCATTTCCAAGTCAGGAAAATTTGGCAATTACGACTTTTGCAGTTTGCCTAGGAAAAAAAAACGTTTTAGTGGCTATCACAATACCAAATTTACATCACGGAAAGGACACCCCAGTGCCAGCCACCAGAAGCTTCCAGCACTGTCGCTGTCACTGTTTGAAGAGCTCAGCTACACAGCCACGTGGGGTTTAAGCTGCTCTTACAAGAAAAGGGCTGGAGATGGAGGGGGAAGTGTGGGATTCATGATTTCAGTTTGTGTGTCCCCAATATATTTGGTTTGTGAGTGCTTTCATAAGCACAGCGACCTTGTCCTTCTCCAGCCCTTAATTTGGGGGTTCAGTTCATGTTTTACCCCCAGACTGATGGATTTTCTGCTGTTTCCGTAGAAGCATGGAATGGTTTGGGTTGGAAAGGACCTCAAAGCTCATTTTAAAGCCATGGACAGAGACACCTTCCCCTGTCCCAGGCTGCTCCAAGCTGGCCTTGGACACTTCCAGGGATCCAGGGGCAGCCACAGCTTCTCTGGGCACCCTGTGCCAGGGCCTCCCCACCCTCACAGGGAAGAATTTCTTCCCAAAATCCCATCTAACCCTGCCCTACAGGCTCCTGGGCAGCACAACTGAGATCTTGGGCACTGCAGACACCTGGGGACTCTCTAACCCCGTCCATTTTTGTCAAGAAAAAACCTCACGATAGAGCACAGAGGAAAGAGACTGAGGAAAACCTAAGCTGAGAAATATCAGAACATCCCTCATTGTTACAAATCATTTGCTTCAGCCAAATTCAGAGCAGCTTTTCAGCGAATTTGAGGGAAAAGCATTTCTGTGTCACTGCTCGAGCTGCAAGAGGGACAGGGACAACCTGGGGTGGCCGTGTGGGGATTCCCCAGCACAATGTGGGGCCACAGCTGGGCTTGGCAGGGATTTTTCCCCTTCCCTTTCCCAAGACTCGCTCTGTCAGCACAACCCAGGGGCAGCTCGCTTGCCATTCGTGGGCCAGATTTGTCACCTGGCCTCTAATGTCCCCAGCAAAGGGAGCGGTGCCAGGTTCCCACAGTCGGAGCAAACACCAGGAGGGTTTGTTTGCCCTCGTCACCCGGGTGCTGCAGGGCTTTCCAGGAGCTCTTCCTCCTCCAGGCATTTCGTGTTTGTCCGTGTGACCCCAGGATCCGCGGGAGGGGACAAAGGGACGAGGATCCCCCTCACAGACCCCGGCAGCCTCCAGAGCTGAGGGATGACAGCGGAGCAGGCACGAGGATTGGGAATAAAGAGCTCTGTGTTCCCACACAGAGTTATTCCGGCCTGGACTTTCCAAAAGCGCCCACAGGGTTGGATGCGTCGGGATTTTTGCACGGTCAAGTGGGCCCCGCTGCGCTCTGAGGGCTCTGGTGCTCCCGGGTAATTATGGCCCGAGGATGGGACTCAAATCTCCTAAAAGGAGCTCCTAACCCACAAGCAGACACCAAAAATCAGTGCCAGCCCTTCCACGGAGCTCCAGAGGCCGGGAAAAGAGAATTGCTCCTTCTCTCCTGCACATTTCCACCAGGCCAAATATAATGAGGGCCTATATTTTAATGGGCAGCAATGTTTAACATTTGACATTAGGTAAACACGCTCTCCACGCCGCCAGAATAATTTCACACAGCCTTAGGGTGGAGCTTTGAAAAGCTGCTGGGTAATGGAGTTCAAACTCGGCTGTGCTCAAGGCTGGGACTGTTTGGAAAGTCCCACCCTTAATCTGGGATCGTTACAAACCTTCCCAGCCTGTAAATCTTTGGGTTTGCAAGAATGGTTCTACCAAAAAAATAAAACCCCAGCACCTGAGGTCAGATCTTGTGAGGGGTGGGGGTGTTCCTGAGGACAAGTAGTGATGTCACAGCAGGGAAAATTTCTATTTCTGAAAAAAAAAAGCCTTGGCAACACAGAGCTATGGAAAAGGACATAAAGAGCAAAAATACAGAGCTGAAATGTAAATAGGTTTTGTGAAATACGGCTCTGAGTTTGTCCATGTGCCACAAAAGGGCTTGAAAAATCTGGATATATTGTAATGTGTTTTTTTTTTTAAATTTTTTAAGTACTTTAGCAGTCTATCTATGGCAGTTTAGTGGATGTCAGCAGCAGGGCTGGGTTTAAAATGATGGATATTTTAGAATGGAGCTATAAATCTTTCCAGGCTCACAATCGACTTCCTTTTGAAAAATGGGTGATGGCAAATGGAAATTTACAGTCGTGAGGAATCGTGTTTGGTGTCGATGCAGCAAACGTGCAACTGCTCCTTTTGAGGGGTGATTCTCCTCAGTGCCCTCAAATCAGATGGGAAAGATCCATGAAAAGGCATCCATGAAAAGGCATTCATTTATGCAGGGGATGCACTGACCCAGGTGATCTCAACAGGGATTAACACCTTCAAAATGCTGCTTAGGAAAACTTCAAATCGATTACATGAAATGATAAAGAATTCATTAAATAGAGCAAACTTTAGGAAAAAACCTGAAATTATGGGGGATTTTCAAGCAGCAAATCAACTTTCCTGAAGTGGTGCCTGGACTGCAGCAACTGAAAGGTCTGGGTTTGGTGGGATCAGAGTGAATCCAAAGCAATTCCAGGGTCAATCCAGCAGCTGCTCCCATTTTTCTGACAATGTTCACCAACATTCCCCGGGTTTTCCTGGGGCTCTGATTGGAGGCAAGAGGCAAAATGTGGGATTAGCAGGGCAATAAAAGCATCTCTGAGCTTCACCCAGCCTCATGTGGCTCAGAAATAACACCTGGGACATTTGGGAACGGGATACCAGGCCCTGAGGATGGCTCCTGTTCCCAAACAGTGACCTCGTCACAGGGCACTCCTGAGATGTCTCCTCCACTATTTTTCTGTACCAGATAATGATAATAAAACAAATTATCCTGAAATAGAATAACAGAGCCTCCTTAAACCACAACACTGAGAACCTGACTTGTTTTTCAGAAGAAAATTAAAGAGCCCGTTCCATGATCTCTTGCTGCCCATGCAAGGCTGAGCTTATTTTTCCATTAAAATTCTGCTGCTCTCCAAGCACAAGGAAGAAAAATGCCTGCAAACACCACATTTGTTAGGGCTGGGTGAGTTGGAATAAACTCCAAGTAGCACCTTTTTCTATTTAATCCATCTTCCAATGCTGTGGTGCCTCATTAGGGGTATTTTTCAGGAATATAACAGCAAACAGAGGTGCTTCAGCTCTCCCTGACTCAGTTCCCAACCTGGTTTGGGTGATGGAGTTGGGTGGGTGCTGGGGATGTTTTCTGCCCCATGTCTCACCCCAGAACAGCACTAAGCTGAAAACCAGGCAGTAAAATGAGCTCTGTTTTTGGTGAGGTTGGTTAAGAGAGACAAAATCAATTAATGTCTGAGACCTCACAGGTTCCTGGAGGCAAATTGTTCCAATTACCAGCACCTGAGAGCAAATTAGGAGCAATTAAAAGGAGCAGCTGGGATTTCAGTGAGTTACTCTTGTCACTGTCATCTCCATTCCATTTTAGGCTCATTAAAAAGGTATTTTCCCCATTACATTTTTCTGTAACGGTGGCATTTTTCATTTTAAAATGAAACCACACTTTGTACATTTGGAAATATTCCCTGAAGCGGAGATGGGTGAGGGATGTGAGAGTTTTACACTGACTGTGGTTCAGGTTAAACGTCTGGAGGGGCTGTTGCTGTTACAAATTCCAAGAGCTGATTTGCCTGAGAAGGCTCTGGAAAATCCAGAGCTCTGTGCACAGCTTTATCCTTTCTGCAACACCTCTCTCAGAAGAAAAAAAGAAAAACCCATTTTTTCTCCATCATCTCCCCAGAAACAAAGCAACAGGGTTTGATTTTATTGGGAAACACTCCCACAAACCACACCAGAGTCCAGGGAAGTCTTCAGTCGAGGATCTTTGAAATATGAATTAATCCCACCTCACTCCAGTTCTCACACAGAACTTGGGAATTTAGATTTCAGTTACTCAGCATCGCCCAGGAAACAGGAATCCCAATCTTCGATATTCCCAAAGAGACTTCACCACCCTTAACTCATTCCAACCAAAAGGCAAATCCACTCTCCACAGCCTGGCACTGTCAGATCCAACTTTCCCCATCGGACCTTTCCCTGCTGTCACCACCCATTCTGCTCCAGGCCTTTTCCCACCTGCATTCCCAGATCTTTTGGCTCTTCCCCATCACCTGCACCCTCAGTCTCAGGGCACCGCCTCATCCCAATGCTTTGGGTGCTGGGGTTTCCTTGGAGCTGTTCCATGGTGGAAGGGTTCCTGCCCAGCAGGGAATGTTCCAGGACAGTGGGAGGAGGGATCAGCCCCAGGAGTGGGGAGGAACAAAGTCACTTTTCTTGGATTTTACCCATGGATTGATCCAGCTCATCTCTTCCCCCAGTCACCACCACTGCTGAGTCCAAATCCCCTTGTAAAAGTAGGGGCAAGTCCCATCAGCAGCAAAGCTGAGCACAAATGTCCAGAGTGAAGGGTTTTTTTGGCAAGAGCAGCCACACCAAATCACTGCCCAAACCCATCCTGGTGGGGACAAGGCAAGGAGGAGTTGGTGGGGATCACGGAATCATGGAATCATTAATACTGGATAAGACCTTTAAGATCATCAAGTCAAACCAGCACCACCATGGCCACCATTAAACCACATCCTCAAGTGGCCACATCCACAGGTTTTCTGAACACTTCTAGGGATGGTGACTCCACCACTTCCCTGGGCAGCACATTCCAAAGCCTGACAATCCATTAGGTGAAGAAATTCTGGGAGATATGGCACTGTAACGGGAAAATGGAGAGGGGATGGGAATTCCTGTCTGGAACTGGGGTAGGAATGGGTTCCTGTGAAAACGAAAGCGGGAGGTGGACAAAACTCCTCCTCAGGGAAATGGGAAGGAGAGACCAGGCTGCAGTTCCAAGCAGGAGTAAGGAAAAGATAGGGAGAATCAAATCCACACTTTTCAGGGAGCCAGGACTGCATTTGTTGTTGGGCATTGAAAAGGTCAGGAGTGTCCCCAATGAAACACTGCGTGTCAGACTGGGAGGTGCCACCCAAGGCAAAAAAAGCAAATTAAAAAATAAGCCTCACACCCACCAGTCTGCCACCAAATGTGCCCTGTCATGCCGAGGGACTGGTGCAGGAGAGGAGGAGGAGAGGAAAGGAAAGGAAAGCAGCTCGTTCCAGCCCTAATAATTCTGATGATTCATCGCTCCGAATTACCCGAGCTCTTTGGGGACAGGAGCAGCAGGATCCTGCTGCTGCCTTTGGGATAATAAACACTCCTGGTAAACACTCCTTCCCCGGCCCCTAAATATCCACCTCACCCCAATAATGAGTCACAGCTCCCACCCAGCTCCCCCGTGCTCAGCTGTGCCACCCTTTGCCATCCCCGTGAAAGGCTCCGGGAAGCCTTTGGGATTTATTGGATAAATAAATAAGTTTGGGATTTATTGATTCAGATGGGGATGCCCAGGCACACGCACACGTGTGCACACTCACACTCACACACATTTCAGTGGGAAATAAAGGGGTTTTTGGGTCTGAGGGAGCAGGGAGGGCTCCATGCCAAGGAAACGCCAGCGAGCGGCGCGTTCCACTGGAGGTGTTGACAGTGGATAATAAATCCCGGCCCTACCTAACATTTACAGGAACATTAGAAAATAAAGTGAAACGGCGTGAGCTGGTTCCCAGGGCAACCAGACAAACACAATAAACAGGCCTCAGAGGCAAGAGTAACTTACACCATCCTCCTGGGGCTCAAATATATCACTTTACATTAGCCTTCTGCTGGGGCTGCTCCTGAAAGCTCTTTGTTTTATTATTATTTGAAAAAAAAAAAAAAAAAAAAGACAAAAAAAGAAAAACTGGTATTTTCTTAGTGCAGATCGGCGTGAAATCGAAGAGTTCCTTTGGTTGCTGGTCTTTATAGGTCTTTTACTGCACATTAAAGCTCCTGTGCAAATAATAATGACTATTAATAAATCTTTATAAAGAACTGCGTCCCTCTCCTACAGAAGAATATTATTAATAAGGTGGCCAGAACCCAGGGCCTTTGCTGGCCCAATAAAAACCACTTTTCTGGGGTGTTTTTCCTCAATACAGATACAAAATTAACTGTCAAATATATGGGGTGGCTAAGCCAGATTTTTCCTGATTCAACAGCCTTCCTCCAGCTCTGCTTGTAACCAGACCTTGGGTTTGGATCTCGCTGTCACTAATTTTAGGGGAATGTCCTGAACCCAACCAGGTCACGGCAGCTCAGGCTCATTAAATCCCAGCACAATCTGTACAAAATAATGACATTTCATTCTAAAAATCAGCCAGTAAATCTCTCCTCACCTGCCTGTGCACATATTCCATCACTATTTTCAGATACAATCCCTAAACACGTAATTTTCGGGATGACACCGTCCACGAACATGGAGATGGGAGCAGGAGGGTGAGATCTGGAGAGGCAAAGCAGTCGTGATAAGTTTGGGAATGATGTGACAGCTTTGGGAATGTGGCCTTAGAAGTTCCTCAGCTTTTAAGACCACCCACGTGTGATTTATCCCCTGATGCATCACCAGTGCTGAAGGGACCAATTTTGGCCATTTCTCCCCAGTCCGGCCCACCCACTGCTGCAAACGTCGTGCTCCAGGCTCTCCTATTTATCCTCATTGAGCCACCTTTTTGTGGTTTTCCGGGATTATTTGGGCTTGTGCTGTCCCAGGATGGGCAAACACAAGGAGGCTCCAGCCTGGAGCCGTGTCCTGGTCATTCTGACTGGGATAAACTGGGTGAGTCAAAGGCAGCAGCAACATGGAACATGTGAATCTGGGAATCCTAAAAGAGGCAGCAGGAGTCACTCAGTTCCTTTTCCTCCACTCCTGAGCCGTCCTTGTGGGAAGAGCAAGAGGGGAATTGCTTGGAAACAAAAGGGGGTGCCAGTGAAGAGCCCCAGATTTCCAACAGCACTCCAGCAACGCCTGGCAGCCTTCTCCATGTGTTCTCCAACGTTTTCTGTGCAGCAATGACACTTGGCAGCACGGATGCCAGCCCGGCTGACAAGGGAAGGGTGGGGTAGTCACATGTTCCTGATTTCTTTGCCACATTTAGTTCCATCCTCTCCAGACTTCCACGGCTCTTGGGAGGAGTAACCCTGCCAAAACCGGAGCTGCTGTTGGGAACACATCCCCCCCTCCAGCCTGGGGTGTAAAAGCTGAGGAAAGGCAGAGCTGACAGAGTGGAGGTGGCTTTTTTTTCCCTTCTTTTCATGACTAAATCACCACCCTATCGATGACTAATTAGAATGAGTGAGGTCCAGATGGCCAGAGGCTTTAATGAGGCCAATTAAGGATCCCAATGTTTTCATACCGTGCCCGTTTTCCTAGAAAGACTAAGCAGCAATGGAGGTCCCACCTCCTGCTCCAGACCCAGGCCAGCAACTTGATCCTGGAGGACTTAATAAATAAAAGGTCAACTGTGATAAGGAAGAACCCAGTGTCGGTTTTCAGCAGGGAGGCTTCGTGTCCTGCCTCAGCCTCCAAGATTTCTGTCAAAGTTCATCCCTGAACACCTTAAAGCCCTTTATTGGGAGGGGTGTCCAGCTTCACTGTCTCCATTTGATGGGGTTTTTGCTGCTCCCCTGAGTCATGGTCATGAGGAGAGGAGCTGTAACACCATGAACCAGAATTTCCTATTTCTAACCTGGGCATGGAGCAGCTCACAAGGTTTCCACCCTTGTTTTGCAGGTTTGCAGGAGGGTGTCCAAGCAACTGCTCTGGAGTGTTTATTTGAGCTCCAGGAGCTTCCTGAGGCTCTGTTGTCCCAAGGGCAATTTCTGTCTGGCCACCTGAGGTTTGCAGGATGTCCATTCCTGCCTTACAACACCACCTGAGGGCCTGTTGTTTTTAACAAAACTCCCATGAAAACACTTGGATTTTACAGGTGGGCAGTGCAGGGGGAGAAGGACTTCATTGCACAAAAGGCAGGAAATCAAAGAGAAGATCCCCCAATTTTCAAACTCAGGCTGGAATTTAGCTGCCAAATCAACCCACGTGCTACTGTACTTCAGGAGGGAAGCAAACAGAATCCAATTCTTTAAGGGTCAGCTATCTGAACCTTCACTCCCATTCTGAAATGCTCGTGTACAAAGACAACCTCATTCAAATGCTTCCAGTGGGGATGTTCGGATGAAAAGCTCCCAGACTTGCAGCCCCTTCTGCTTCCAAGGGACTTGAGGGATGCAAAATTTGTCTCAGTCCTGGGCTGGTCTGCAGGCACAGAATTTAAACATTGTTCTGTTTTATAAATGAAAACCCCATTTTTTTAAATCCTTCTATTCAAAACCATTTTATTTAAAAAAAAAAAAATCTAAACCCAAAAAAAAAAAAAAACCACAAAAAAAAAAACCAGATTTTTGGATTTTAATGATCCAGAGGGCTGGATAAAGATTCCATTTTAACATTTCCAATTTTAGAGTAACTGCACCTGATCCTCAGCTGGGTTTCAGGGTGGCTGAGGTGTTCCAGGACTCCTCAGGTGAGCGAGGTCTCTCCCCTGGGAACGGCAGCGCAGGAATGTTGTGCGTTCCAGAATGTCCAAGGGCTGCTTGGAAAGGAACACGTCTGAGTGCACTGGGCTGGATCAACCACAGACTCTGTGAGGTTTGTGGTGTGTCTGAGTGGAACAATGGCAGCCCCAGTCCATAGGAGATTTCCCGGATCTGGAAGGTTTATATGGATTATATACATTCCATGAAATACCCTGTGAGCTCCAGGAGAGCTGGAGGGCAGAGGGATCCTGGGATGTGTGGGAAATCACATCAGTGCTGACAGAATTCCTGCCTACGTGGTGGAAAACTGACCCTTCCCAAGTGTCCTGGGAGGTGGGGTCCCAGTCCTGGTGAGGGCCAGACAGCGACCACAGTGCAGAAAATACCAATTCTTGTGATAAGAGCTCTGGGTTTGGGTTTTTCCCCTCAAAAATCACAGGAATACCAGGCTTTAGGAAAATTGGTGCTCTAAAAAGTTCACCTTGGCTGCTAAAATTCCCAAGGAGTTCCAGCAGTGATTTAGGCCCCACTGGAGGCATCGCTGTAGTTTTCAACATGTGAGGGGCAGGGAACATCTGGGACAATGAACCCAAATGAACAGAAATAAATCTGGAGGGAAACCCCTGGGCTGAGCAGGGGACACCGAGTTCTCCACCTGATGCTGAGGGGCACTTGCTTTCCTTCAGGACAGAAAGATGGGAATGAAGTGACAAATTTCTTGGTGGAGCTGATAATTTCATGGAAAACCTGCACCTGGCAAGGGGGCAAAGTGAATGTCTGAGAGCAAATGCCTGCCTGGGACGTATTCCTGGGAAAATGGGGATTTACAGGGAGAGGCAGAGAGCAAAAACCCACAATGCCCACGGGCCCTGAGGATGAGGGAGCAGACAGAGCCTTGCAGGAAGCACGAGGCCATTCCAGGGCAGAAAATTCTCCTGGGAATCTCTGACGTATTTTGGGGCTAAGCTGAGGCAAACAGGAAAAGGATTTAAAACAGGGCAGGGGAGAGACAGCCTAAAACCCCCGAGGTTGAGCTCCCTTTGTAGTTATTTGTGGTGCTGGGTAGGGTTTCACTTGTGGTTTCTATTCTTCCCCTCATCCTTAAAAAATGTGACGAATTCCATAAGGTTTCTGACCAGTCCAGCCCTGCAAAACAGCTGACCCTCCCCATTCCCACATCCCAGCTCCAAACTGGGCTTTCCATGCTGGACATCCAGAGTGCCTTGGGGTTCCCCAGCTGGTGCAAAGCCACCAGGCCTATTTCTCCATCTCTTTCATTCTTCCCTGATTCATTTATGTATTTATTCCCTAATTTATTGATTGATTAATTTATTATTCCACCTGCAGCTCCATGCAGCGCTCTGGGAGCTCCTTGGCCAGGCTGATTTTCGGGATGTTGTCTCTCAGGTTGCCTTCAGGGTTTGTTCCTCTCTCCCAGCTGAGTCTGAAGCAGGGAGCAGAGCAGCTGCTGGGGTGGAGTTTTCCCAGCAAGGGCACATTTTTGGGAACAATTCAGCTCCCTCACCAGCTGCTGGAGCTGCCTCAGGCACCTTCTTCTCCTTTGGAAGGAGCAAAAGCACCTTGTGGACACTGAAAACACCAACCAGCATCAATCTGGTGACCTGCACCTGACTGGAGTCCAACAAAGGGATGTCTAAACACTTCTATTTCTGCAAAACTAAACACAAGAGCTCCCTGTGACTGAAAACATTCAATTATTGAATGATTAAAACTATTTTTAAATTTATTATTATAACATCATTATTATTATTATTATTATTATTATATTATATTATATTATATTATTATTTTAATTTTTATTACCTTTAATCCAAACTTTACAAAAGGACAGATTCTGAGTGGATCCAAACAAAGCCATTTGGAGCAGCAGTGAGGGGGCACTGAAATGGTTGGGAGAGTCCATATTAATTATTCCCAAATGAAATTACTTTCATTTGAGATGTGAGTTGAGTATGGAACAATTCCCCTCACTCTCTGTGAGGTTTTGAAACGCCACGGAGACAAAGAACTCTCCACAGTGAGCAGAAACATGGAATCTGTTCTCTTTTTGAGATGAGATCATGGGGAGAAGCTTTCCCAACAATAATGTGGGAAATCAGCGGGCAAATCCTTCGGAGGGAAGCAGAGAATCCCTCGGTGTGGAGGTGAGAGAACCCCTGGGTGTGGAGGTGTGGGTGGTGTGGATGATGTGGGGTTTATGGGATTGTGTGGATGGTGTGGATTGTGTGGATGGTGTGGGTTTTCTAGATTTTGTGGGATTGTGTGGATGGTGTGGATTGTGTGGATGGTGTGGATGGTGTGGATTGTGTGGATGGTGTGGATGGTGTGGATGGTGTGGATGGTGTGGGTTTTATGGGATTGTGTGGATGGTGTGGGTTTTGTGGGATTGTGTGGATGGTGTGGATGGTGTGGACTGTGTGGATGGTGTGGGTTTTATGGATTTTGTGTGGATTGTGTGGATTTTGTGACCTTCACAAAGCCTCTCCTTTGCCAGGCAGCCAAAACCCAGTGGCTTTTACACTCCACGGCTAAAATCCGTCCTGGTCCCACAAAAATGGGCTAAAATCCATTGATTTCTAGGAGCAGAGGATCTCCACCAGGAATTTTTCACACCTCCAGCAGATTAAAGTGTTTCTCCACTAAGCAAATCCTCCCTCCTCATCCAAAGGGACCCCCCAGGCCAGGAGCTCCAAATCCTCTTGGAGCACACTCAGCCCAGCAGGATTTCAATACGAATTTGACATTCAAATCCCTGGGGCAGCCTTGGGAACTGCGGAGCTGCTGCACCACCAGAGCCCATTCTGCAAGTGGGAATCAGAGCCCTGGTTCCATGACAGCACTGCTCGAGCTGGGCTGGTTTTACAGACCTGCTCCAATCCAACTCCATCTCCTGCGCAATGGAATTCGTGAGAACTTCCAACAAATGTCACCGAGGTTTGTTTCTTTTATAGGAGGAAAACTCCAGGCTGAGTTTTCAACAATAAAAGCTGGATTAGTGTGTTCCTCCCGTTGCCAAATTAGTGCTGAGTGTGCTTTGCTTTGCTCCTCTGTTTTGCTATTCGGTGCCTGAGTTTCCTAAAAAATCAAGGGGAAGGAGCAGGGAGGGAACATGGAGTTTTTTCCAAAAAAAGTGATGAATCCTAATGATAAATAGAAGTGAAGGATCTGTTCTCTGGGGTGCCACAGGAGAGCAAGATGTTCCTACAAATTTATAACAGAATAAGAGGAGGAAAAAGAACTTTCTATCAACGTCCATCAAATTTATTTAAAGAGGAATCAATGACTAAATAAATAGTTCATTAGGCTGCCCTGAAGTGTTATTTAGAACTGATTTAAGGAATGTTCAGAGCAAAGTCTGAGCTAAGAACTGATCCCATTAAGCCTTCCCAGCACTCCTTGGCTTCTTTTCCACCAAACAACCAGGGCTGGTCTTTGATAGAAACACTGGGGTTTGAGAAAATCAAAATATCCCAACAAAATGCCTGGTTTTCTGGAGAAAAATCTGATTTTTCTTAAATAAAAAATACATCCTGGAAAACATTAGAGGTTTCTCATCTTTACTGAGAGCTAAAATATTTCATTAAATGCCTAAAAAGAGTCTGTTTGGAAGGAAAATCTCCATGGATTTTGGAAGGGTGTCCAGGCACTTGTCCCCTCCTGTGGTGTCCGCCTTTGGGATGGGAAACTGGGGCTCCTGGGAAGAGATATCCCAAGATAAAGTGATGGGAAAACTGGGCTTTAATCTATCCAAACTTCAGCTCCCACAAACTCAACACCACCAACTTTCACCTTTTCCAAGAAGTTAAAATCCAATCAATTCCAACTCAGCCAAGTCAATAATTTTCTTTTCACTTCCCCTTCCATGACCCCCACTAACCCCGGGGATATTTGGAGCCTCGGGAACATTTGCCATGAGGGAGTGGCACGGAGCTGGCCTTGGGATCTGAGCTGGAGGATTTCAGGCTGAATGAGCCTTACAAATGGAAATGTCCTCGCACGAGCCCTCAGTGCTCTGACAGCACCGTCAGCACACCCAAGCGGGGCTGGAAAAAACACCCTCATTCCCTCGATCCCTGAGGACTGTTTTGATCTTCCTTGGAGTTTTTCTGTCACAGAAATCATCCCCTGCACGTTCTGCAGCTTCGATGCTTTCTCAGTCTGTGCTTCTTGTACAAAGGTTATTTTGGGGATCCCTGGGTTTTCCTACTGAATTTAGGATTTTTCCCTACTTACCCTAAATCGCCCCATGGTTATCCATGAGCAGTGACTTCCAGAGCAGTTGGGTTCCCCCTGGATGAAAAGCTCTGTATAAACATAAGATTATCCCCGTTTAACATTCCCTTTTTTAATTCCATGTTTACAGCCTCTGGCAGGGGGTCCCCACGGTTCTTTTTTGTTAAAATCTGGGTGCTGACAATCTGTGGACATGGATTTTTTTGGGTATCTGTGCACAGTTCCAGCACTGGCTGAAATTTTTGGAGGAATCCCAGGATTTACTCATTATCACTTTAACCACGATCCACAAAGGAGGGGGCACAGGGGGACACATCCAAGGAAAATAGATAAAATCTTATTCCCAATGTTTCGACAGGGTTGCCTTGTGTTTACAGGATGGGGCTCCTGCTGTGAAAGAGAAAGAAAGTTATGGGGTTTTTCCCAAAAAGAGGAGGAATTGGCTTTCTATGACAGTTTTTTTACGGATTCTCCAGGGGGAAACGCTGCACTGTGGGGAGAGGGAGCCTGGAGCAGAGCAGGAGGGTTGGGATGATGCCCTGCAGGCCCTGTAACTCCCCGGCCACACATTCCCTAAGTGTCTGAACCATTCCATGCAAAGAAAGGAAAACTTGACATCAAAATCCCCCCAAAACTCCAGTTTGGAAAGTTGGGACTGGGGCTCGGTGCCAGCTCGTCTTCCCTCTCCCAATTGGACAACTTTCCCCACGTCCTGTGTAGCTCCAGCAGGACCCATTTCCCCTCCCCACGGCTGAGCCAACATCCCGAGGCTTTCCTGACCCTGGGACCCCTCTGGGAAAGGCAGAGCTGGAGCCCGGGAGCGATCCCAGGTAATACAGAAGTGCTGCCTGATGTGCTGCCGGCATCCCAGCTCCTGTGAAACCGGGGAGGCTGCTCTGCTTTTAGCCCCAATTCCATCCCTGGAATTACCACCAGGAGCTGTTACCTGCCCATCATCACTGCTCCACACACTTCATAACTCCCTGCACCAAATCCCACCTCCCAGATTCCCAGCCTGGCCTGAAATGCTGGGAAAAGCATTCACCAGTCAGCTCAGGAAGGCTTTAAAAATCAAAAAAGAAAGGTTTGAGCAATCAGGGCTTTCTCTTCCCTCTCAATTCCTACATTTCTGGTTTATTTTTTTGATTTATTTCCATGGGAAGCTGAGGACACTGATTCTGCCCTGTCTGGCAGTGAAATACTGAACTGTATCTGATTGTCTGATTTATTCACAGATAAATCCTGCAGAAAAATTGTAGGTGCTCACTTGAAACTGTCAAACATCAGGGGTTTAGACACCAAATTCAAAATATCTAAACCAGTCACCACATCCATATTAAAAATCTGGATTGTGGCAGTGCCCTAACAGGTAAAAATATCAGTAACTTAACAATAGCAGTGTGGGCTTTACCCCTGATTGGGAAACCAGTGAATAATCAGCAATATTTGTCCTGGGAATGCTGCATGTGCTAATATTTCAGATTAATATGTAAATGTTAAAAAGGATACAGTGTGGAACATGCTGTCCTTATAAAAATGAGTGAAAATTTTGCTTTTTAGGTCTGAAGGAAGGAGAGCAGAGCAAACCTGTTCATCCTCTCACAGCAGCAGTAATTAATAAAGTAATATTCTGCTGTGGTACAGCTGTAAGATGGTTCCTACCCCACAGGATTTACGAGGCCAGTTAATCCCTGAAATCTCTCTGGAAAATGATCCTGATTGCACAACTGGAGCCTAAATTTAGTCAGGACTCCAAGTCATGGCACATCCCAGAGCAAAAGGCTCCCTTGCCCAATACTCACTGACAGCATGAAGTTTGAATTTAATTTGGCAAAGTAATGGATCTGATAATTCGGTGCCAAAACTCCTGGTGGGTTAGGGCTGGATGGTGAGATTTGAAGCAATGCCCACCTTTGATTGCCAGGATTGCTTCCACACCGGGACTGGCTGCTCTCCCTGAGCAGGAAGATGATCCTGTACTCCCCACTGCAGCCCATATGTCAGCACACGTTGTCTCTCTTCCCCATGGATTCCATTTTTGTGATTGGTTAATTCATTAAATATTCCACTAAACTGGACAAAATTCAGCCTTCCCACTGCAGACTAAGATTAAAGTCGTGCTTAATAAAGCAGGACTGGGAGCGGTAGCACACCTGGAAGGTGAAATCTGTCAGTGCCAGCAGCAACCTGAGGCAGCAGAGCTGCAACTCAGATCCTCCTTGAGCCAAAACAAAAGCTGGAGACAGAGAAGGGCATCTTCTTCCTGGCCCTGGATTTTTGGAGGGCTCCCAAAGTGCAGCTCCACAATCAGTTTCCAGCCAATAAAAGGCAGAGACACAGATCCATAAAAACTTTCTGCATCTCATAAAACATAACATGCAGTGGCTAAATTAGAAATTCAGATCTTCCATGTACTTGGCTGGCTGGAAATGGAGACTCCAAATTGCTTGTTAGAAACCACAACATGCTGGGCTGCTTTGGGTTTATTTTCCCCCCAAACCCCCTCTCCCCACTCTGTCTTCTTTTCTCTTTTTCAGACCAGTCTTTCAACCACAGATTCAGAGGCAGGTTTGGGTTTCAGTCTCAGGTCTCCTGCCCATTCTCTTACTCACATAAAACGCTGCAATTAATTTATTGCAGTCTGGCCACAGTTGTTTTATTCATCACCACTGTGGAGCTCCCATGAATGACGCCCAGGAGAGGCAATATCATCTCAACAAAATCGTCCTGATGAAAGAAAGCTGAGGATTCGGGGAGAAACAGGCAGCTTAGGTACCTCCAGTGTGTTTCTGAGAGGATCTTTCTCCCAGTAAAACATTATTTCATGTGATAACGAGGATACAGCCTGTGCAGGGAAGAAGCTGCCCAGTAAACATGTGTGGGAAATGTCAGAGAGGGAAAACACCACTGGAAGACACTGGAATGGAGCTCTGGCCGATTCATGGATTCATCCACTTCAACCTCACGCAAAGGTTTGGGATGAAAATACTGCCTTGAAAGGAGGGGCACATCCAGCAGGGAAATGGTCCCAGCTCTTTGCTGGGGGCTAAAATGCAGCTGGGGAGGATGTGAAAGAGGGAAATGACCCTGTTCAAGGGGCTCTGGGACAGCCACAGGGTTTCTGATCCCTCCTGGGAAGAGGACTGTCCATCCACAGGAAAAGGCAGATCTGGGTTCTCCAAGGCTGATTTTGCATTTCATTTTAAGGGAATTTGATGGGTACTGGCTACTCATGGTGTTAGTTAAGGATTTACAGGGAAGAAAGAGAGGTCAGCCTTACAGAGCAGAGCTCTGGGCAAGCCGAGTGAGGGTACTCAGCCTTTTCCAGGAGTCTGAGCTATGGTTTGTTTTAGAAACATGTACACGTGTAATTGGGGTTTATGGGCTGCAGGTATTCACCTAATTTGACTTTTGCCATTGATGCCTTAAGAGGACTCATAGAAACCGAGACTAGACAGGAGTAAAGGATTAAAAGAGGTATTTATTTGAAAGGCCTTCAAAGGTACCCCCTGGGGAGCCTGAAGCCATTCTCAAAATGGACCCCAAGATGGACCCCAGGTCACGAGTTCTTCACCCTTATATAGGTTTGGTTCATTTGCATAGCAGGGTTAATTCTCCAATTAAAGCTTCAGTTTTCCCCTTAGCAGCTCTTTGGTTTATACTTTTGGCCTAGGACAGTCCGGGTGTCCTTGGAAAGCAGGGCCGGAGGGGCTTTGTTATGTCTGCCCAGCACGAGAGAGCAGAAATGAACAGGCTACAGGAAACTTCAGAGTTACACACTGGGCAGTGCAGGATTTGAAAAATATAAAAGTTAAAACCTAAGGCATCACCGTCTCACCTGGTCCATGTGAGGGACCATGTAAATCATGGCCTAGCCCTGGCCTCACTCAGTGATTTCTTACTGCTCAAGTGCTGAAATGGGCTCTCATATTCTTATTCTCTTTTTTTTTTTTCAGTCAATACCTGCAACCTTCTGAAGTTCCAGCAGCCTGGGCCACTGACGAAACGTCCTCATTGTGCTCCCAGCCTACCTGTGCAGCCCATTGGTTTTTCTGGCAGCTCTTTAATGGCCGTGCAGAACATGAAAAGGGTTTGCCTGTTCAAAAAGGACTCACCGAAACACCCAGCTGAGGCACCGAGCTGGGCTGTGGCCCCATGACACAGAGCCATGAGGTTCCCAGACTGCTGCTCAGAAAATCCAGCTCGGTGCCCCTGCCCAGCTCTGCCTCCTGTGCCAGGAGATGTTGAAATTGGGCCCTGCTGGCGCTGCCTTTATTTACCACAGTGGCACTGACTTCATGCACCACGGCCCTTTCCACTGGGGCTGCTTCAGCCAAGGTCAGCATTGCGTAAAGCAGGAGCCCACAAATAGCAATTTCTTGCTATTTCAGAGGAGAATTACCAGTTCTGTTTGCATCAAGGAATCCCTGCTACACTCGGGACGTGGCAGAGCTGACTTAGTCAGAGTTTCTTGGATTAGGCAGCAATAAAAAAAAGAGAGAGAGAGAGAGAACGATGAGTCAGTGCTGAGTGAAAATGTGCTCTGAAGCTTCTCATGGAAATAAAACCTCCTGAAAAATCATCTGCTGGGCTCCTACCCCCACCTGTGCTATGTATTGGTGTAGACATGGGAATAAACACGTACATGTAAAGATTCAAGCAGGAATGAAGCCAGAAATGTTTGTGATAAATTGCACCAAATTCTGGGTGGAGGAGAGCACAGAGCCCAGGAATAAAACCTCAGTCTGCTGAAGGACCTGCACAGCAAAGCAGCACGTGCCCTTGTGCCTACTTTGCACCAGAATTAATGCTTTGGGAAAAACAATTCTCAGGAAGAAATGATCCTCTGATCCAGATTTTAAAGCTGTTTCAATGCCCAGCTCTGGGTGGAATCACAGAGCAGATGTTCTGCTCATCTTCTGTCACGTGCCCGGGGCAATGCAGGGACTCGGAGACATTTCACAGGTGGGAACTCCTGGACTCCAAAGCACTGAGTCTTTTCTTCATGGTTTACTCAGAAAAGCATCATCTCTGGAAAACCTCCTGGATCCACAGCACAACGGAGCAGCGTGGCCATGCAGCAAGGTGTCTGAATCATGGCATCATGGAATCATGAAATCATGGAATCATGGAAAAGTTTGGTTATAGAATCATGGAATTTGAATGGTTTGGGTTGGGAGGGACCTCAAAGCTCATCTCATCCCACCCCTGCCATGGGCAAGGACACCTCCCACTGTCCCAGGCTGCTCCAAGCCCCATCCAGCCTGGCCTTGGACACTGCCAGGGATCCAGGGGCAGCCACAGCTGCTCTGGGCACCCTGTGCCAGGGCCTACTCACCCTCATTAAACCACATTAATCCTTTAACTAATTATCATCTGTGTGTTGCATCTGTAACAGGAAATAAACACTGCTATTTTTCTTCTGATGGAGCTAATTCAATAACGAATTCCAGCTGAAGAGGTTGGCTGGTAGTTATTTGTTCTGGCTGTTCTTATGGTTGGGTTGCCTCAGAAGGTACAAAGATGAGTGGGCAAAGAGCACAAAAACCCTCCCAGAAACAGGGATCCAGAAACAGAAACAATCCAGAAACAGAAACCTCCATGTGATTTGATTTCTCCTGCTTTGCCATGTCCAGTGAAGGTTTTACAAGATGCTGCACCCCCTAGAGCCCCCTCCTGCATGGTGCCCCCATGCCAAAGAGACACTCCCAGCTAAAACACGGCTGCAAACCCCACAGACACTTTGCAGGTCTCAGGGATGGCCTTCATGCAGGGGTCCTGCAGCAGGGAGATCCCGAATGGAGGACCCTGGTGGTGGAATGTCATTAATCAGAGGATAATGGACAGGAAGGTGGGTGGCTGCTGATAGTTTTGGCTCATTTAAGACAGTTTTGGGAGGCCGCCAGGTTGTGTGGAGAATTTTTGAAATGTTTCAAACAATAAAGTCTTTACAATGTTATAAAATACTGGGGTGGCTCGAGTGGGTTTCAAACTGGCTGTGGGCCAGTAAAACCTCAGGATTCCAGTCAGCTGTAAGCTGGACTCCAGCGTGTGTCTGGGCTGGCTGAGGTCACTGACAGCCCTGGAACCCTCCCTGGTGTTTGGGCACCCCCGTAATGGGGACGATGTCCATGGCAATGGAGCTCCTGCACAACCCCAAAGCTCCACCTTAGCTCTTCATGGCTTTGCTGCTGCTGATTTGTATTTGATGGAGACGCCCTTTCCTTCAAGCCCCGTGTAATTCTGAAAGAAAATATCCCATTGGTGATGGGTAGGGATGAAGTTCCATCATATTCCAGGCTGGACTCCACAACGTGTCTTGTCATAAAGGGAAATATGCGCCATGAGGGACAGACAGATGCCTGCAGGGATGTGAAGAGTGCAATCATGGAATCATTGAGTGGTTTGGGGTGGAGGGGACTTTCAGAGGTCCTCTAGTCCAACCCCATGTGCCCCATGGAGCCTTAACCTGCAGAAGATCTGATACGGTTCAGTGGGAACGTTGGGATTCAGTCAAAGGTTGGACCTGATGATCTTGGAAGTCTTTTCCAACCTTAATTATCCCAAGAATTCTCTAAGAACGAGGGCAGCAGTCAGGTAAAAAATTCTCCCTGGCTCTGGCTTCATGCTGTGTTTGCTCCTCAGCTGGGGCAGGACCATCCCTGTGCCATGTCCTTCCCACAGCTGTGTCCCCTCCCATCCGTATTCCAGCCCCTTTCCAACCACGGCTGCAATTCCCAGTCCCAGGTGTAAAACGCTGCTCCACATTTAGGATCAGCAAGGCCAAACCAGGATCAGAGGGTTCGTAAATAATTCCTGCGTTTGTTTCTGCACAAAGCAGTGAATTAATTGTATTCATACAAGCAAATGTCCTAAATTACAGGCCAGGCTCCTTATCCTTATCCACAGGAAGCTGTCACACTTCCACTAAAATTAGGGAAAATTCTGTGCTCTCTCGAGACCTCTGACACTGAGATATTTCAGCATTTAAGAGTAAAAGTTTCCCATTCTGGTAAAAGTGGTATTATTTAATAGTATTAATTTCATATTGTTTTGTTTCGATTTGATTTTGGTGAAATATCACCCTGATTTTTTATTATTATTATTTTGATTCCAGAAAATCATTCTGTTCCCAAACAAGACGCAGTTCAGATGGTTTTATTTATGGGAAAGTAAAACCTAAACCTGAAGTTATCGTTCCCTCCCTTCTGTGTTTCCATAAACATGATTTGTCCCAATAGAAGAAATGGCAGAAGTAACTTGTCATAACATCAGGCATCAAAAGGAGCCTGACAATCCCAGACCCAGGAAGCCACATTTGCAAACAAAGCACCCTAAATGGAAACAGAAGAATTAAGAGTAAACCAATTTCATTGCTTTTGCTTTAAAAAACCCTTTCATGGTGGAAGGTTCTTGCTGTGTTTTGATGTTCTGTAAATCTAAAGCAAAATAATCAAGGATGGAGGGAAACCTCTCATTCTGTGGGACTCCACAGAAGGGAAATTCTGCCTTCTGTCTTCAAGACAGAACCAACCCCCAGAACAAACCCCTCTTCTGATGGGCACCGATCTCCGCTCTCTGGGACAGGGACAGGACCCAGGGAATGGCTGGAGCTGTGCCAGGGAGCTTTAGGTTGGATTTTAGGGAAAGGCTCTTCCCCCAGAGGGTGCTGGGCACTGCCCAGGCTCCCCAGGGAATGGGCACGGCCCCGAGGCTGCCAGAGCTCCAGGAGCGTTGGGACAGCGCTGCCAGGGATGCCCAGGGTGGGGCTGTTGGGGTGTTGGACTCGATCCTGGTGGGTCCCTTCCAGCTCAGGATATTCTGTGAGCCTTGCCAAGGCCTCTCTGGTGTGGCTGTGCCGCGGGTTATTTATGGCTCCGGCTCATGGCATTTGTCAGGGACACACTTTTCCTTTTCAGCAGATTTGGATTGATCCCTGAAATAAAACCCACTGTAACCAAAGACACTCCGAGCACTCACAATGGGCAGGACTAACAAGCCCCCACAAAATAAAATAAACAGATATAAAAGCAAATTGGGCAAGACATTCCCGATGCTACCGTCCAACTCCTCGCTCGGCGTCGGATGAACGCTTCTGTAACGTGAGGGTTCAGTCTTCCTGCAGGGTTCTCCATGTTCCTGGCACTGCTTTGTATGGCCTGGGGACTCCTTTCCCTGTGCACACATGTCCCAAGCTCTCCCACCCAACCCGCTGCACACTGAGGCAGGAACAGTGAGCATCCTGCTCCGAGCATTCCAGTGTTGATCGTTTTATAGGGATCAAGAGCTTGGAGCATTTCTTCTTCCCAACTCCTCCTCGTGGCATTTCACAGCATGAATCCCAGCATGGTTTGGGTTGGAAGGATCTTAAAGCCCATCCAGTACCACCCCTGCCATGGCAGGGACACCTCCCACTGTCCCAGGCTGCTCTAAGCCCTGTCCAACCTGGCCTTGGACACTTCCAGGGATGGGGATTCCAAAAATTCTCTGGGCACCCCGTGCCAGGGCGTCCCCACCCCCTGAGTAAAGGATTTCTTCCTAAATCCAACCTAACCCTGCCCTCTGCCAGTTTAAAACCTTGCTTTTACCATTAGTTTTCAATTAAAACCATTTTACCACAGGAGCAAAGCCTCATTATTTCAGGCCTGTCTTTCACAAATGTGATCATTAAAGTGAAGAGGTGAAAACCTCCGCAGGTCTGAAGAAACAGGAGGGATGTAGAAAAGAGGGACAGTCCCTAAGTGTGCGTGTGGTGAATAACTCCGTGTAGCCCCACTCCTGTGCCCACCAAATGGCTCAAACAACAGACATCCACCTTAAACCTGTGTTTCCAGTCAGGTTTAAACCTGCCAGGGCAGTTCTGATGCACCTCCACAGCATCTCAGCCCTCAGAGCCTCCTGCTCAGCCCATCAGCCCTGCCCCGGCCCCTGCGTGGCTCTCAAGCTATAAAGTCTTTTAGTTAATAAAAATTATCCCGTGATTATAGAGCAGCTTAAAGAGCAGTAACATTAGAAGCCTTTTGAAAATTCCCATAATACTAAAATAAAATATATGGTATTTGGAATTCCCAGAAATGTAATCTGTTCTTGGAAGCAAACTCCCGGTGTATAATCACACGCTCCTCCCTCTGATTCACCTTCGTGTCGTGCGTGGCTTTTAATGGCAGAACAGGGGAATATATTGTGGTTTCACACATCCACAGATTTTATGGTCACTTATTCCTAACTAGGAGATAGAGAGACACAGCAGAGAAGGATTCTTTCTCTCTTCCAAGCTCCTCACCTCCGAGGACAGAAGGTATTGTAATGCAATAGCTTGGAACCAGTTTTATATCAAGGAGGAGAAAGATAAAACAAATAATCCCAGGGGCTGGGTGAGGGGAAATTGTTAAAGGAGAATTCATTTCAGCCCTAATACCTGTGATTTGGGGCAACTGAGCACTGGGTTTCTTTCCTCACCACAATAATTTATCGAATTACTGCTCTTTCACTTCTCGGAGGGCCTGAAGGATGTTGCCTCGTTTGAGGGTGTGCGAGTGGGTAACGAACATTATTCGAGCAAATCAGCCGAGATGTGCACGGTTTTATCCTGCCCTGCTGATGTAGGAAAGGCAGTGACCTCAATCCATGCTCTGCTTCCTCTCCAGCTGCAAGGGCTGTTCTTCTGCCCAGAGTTCTTGCACATGTAACACCTCCCTGTGACAAGTCCCACCTTCTGGGCATCAGCAGCTCCTCTCAGCCAGGCCATGAGAAATGCAGAGAGAATGTGATAAATCTGTGCTCAGGGACAAGCAGCACAGGGCAGATAATCAGTGAGTGGACAAGAAACTTGGATTTTTAAATACTGACCCCCCTTGATTCCCACTCCCATGCGAGCTGGGTAATGATTCCTTCACCTGGTGTGTAAAGGAGTTGCCCACACCTGGACATTGCTCCTTGTGTGTTTTAATTTTCATCTTTCCTGCTGTTCATTAGAAGCAATAATTAAGCTTATGGTTCTCTATGACAGTGGAATTAAGCTCAGTGTTAGGTGTACATTTAATGCTTTATATGTGCAAGTTCATTGACTAAACCTTAGCCTTACTCCGTGCCTCATTTTACCCATCCAAATCTGAAAAGATTGGTCTAAATATATCTTTTGAGTCAATTAATTCTCTTCTTTCCATGCCCTCCCTGACATTACTACATTACAGGAATTTGCCTTAAAAAAGGCAACAAAAAACGTCGTTTTGAAGTAAACACTCCCTAATTTGGTGCTGCTTTTGATTGGCATTTCAGATTTCCTCTTTTTTTTTCTCTTTTTTTTTCCCTTTTTTTTTTTCTTTTTACAACCAGGATATTAGTAGCTCCTTTACAAGCTGCAAAAATAAACAAGAAAAAGTAAATGTGAGGCTTTGTTTAGGAAACTTTTTCTTTTTTTTTGCTTTGGGTTTCCAAAGGGCCGTCTGGGGTGAATCAAGGCTGATCCTGGTGCAAAACTCTTCTCCAAGAGATAGCCAAGCTTCTGGAACAACTGGTTCGTGTTAGCTGGAGAGAGACACAGAATCTAAACCATGTGCTTCTGGCTCTTGTGGTTTTGAGCTGAACCACAAACACTCAGGCAAGCTGTCAGTCTCGAGTCACAATTCCAACCAACCTTGCAGAAAGCAGGGGGGGCTGTGCCCACCAATCGTGTTTTTAACCCTTCTCTGATCCGTGGGGTGGTTTAGTGCTCGGTATGGGCTGGAATTCTCTGCTCCTTAGCAGGGATAAGCAGACTGATGGCTTGGGAAAGAATTAAAGACAAACATTGGGTGCAATGGGGGTGAAAATACACATGGTCAGGGTGCTGCAAGGTGGGGCTTGGAGGGGACTCCAGGAACTATCCAGTCCAAAAGCCTTCCAAGAGCCAAGATCCCACCAAGCCCAGCCCTCCTGGCAGGTGCCTCCCCCTCTCCATGGGCAGAGCAGCTTGAACAGCTTCTTCCAGAGCAGCTAATTTATAAAATGCTCCATTTTTCCCACTGAGCAGCTGGGAAAGTGCTGCTGTAGCAGAAAGTCACCTGTGAGAGCGAGCCCAGGACGTTCCGAGTGCAGGAATGCACTGCTGCCACCTGAGCTGAGGGAACAACCACTGTGGGCTTGGGCTGGACTCACTGCTCCAGGCCAGAGCACTGAGGTGGGGGGGGGGGGGTCTGATCCAAATGTCCTCTTTGCTCCCGGTTTTGTTGGTTGGGATCACACGAAATCGAGCTCAGAGGGTGCCGCAACCTTAATCCTTCCGTTGCCACTGCTTTGTCAAAATAGCTGGAGCACAGGTAACACAGTCTGCACATCCCCAACATCTGAGACAGCCAAGCCAAGAAATCCAAGAGAAACATCTCAGGGAAGATGCCTGTGTGTTTTGGAGGACGTGAGGTGAGCTATTTGCAGGTTTTTTCCAGCATGGAGGTGACCTACGTGCAAGGCAAGAACTGCTTGTCCAGGAACTGAGGCTGCTGGAGAAAACACATGGGGATAAAGCTGCATTTTAATTCCAGGAACCACGCTGGGTAAAAACCCTGCTGCAGAGAGCTCAGACACACCTGGTTGCAAGCCCAAAATGGAAATGTGCAAGGGTTGAATATTTTGTGAGGACATGTTCTATAACAGCATTGTTTGGGGGGCTAAAAAAGCCCCCCTGCCTGTAAGGCCTTGGTAAATCAATCTCTCCCACCCCAGCACTCCTGAAACGCCAGAGGAATGTTTGTGTCCTAAAGTGCTGTATCGTATTTGGGACTGCTGGAGGAGTGAGGGCTGAAGAAGGGAAAAGGAGGTAAGGGTTGGAAGCTCTCATTAGTGGTTGATGTGTTAAAATGAGTCTCTTTCCTCCTTCCTCTTTCCTTCCCTTCCTACACCAGGAGACAGCATGGTTGGGATCTTCTCAGGCACCCCACAAAAGTTGTAATGAATCACATTGTACACAAAATCTTCTCATGTTTTCTTCATCATTTAGAATGAAAACACAGTTTTTTTTATCTGGAAGAAACCCCCAATGTGAATTTTATCCCATGGAACAGGGCTGATTTCAGCAGCTGAGGATTTACCCAGGTATTGAATGGAAGAAATAATGTCCATGTAAACCGAGAGTTTTAAGTATTAAAGAAGGGCTGGGTGAAGATCTGAGAATGGCTCCTGTGTTGCAGGAAACCTGAGGATTAAGGGTGAGGGTGAGCAGGTTTGGGTACATTGGGCAGATAAGAATGTCTGGGAGAAGCTAAAATTGCTGCTTTGCCAACCAAGCTGCTGAGGGGACAAAGCTGCCCTTGTCAGAGAGGTTACTCCCATTCCCACTTTTTCACTGGGAGACACCATTAATGACAGCTTGCAGGAATTACTCCTTACTGTCCTCATTTCCTCCAGCACAGCTCCCCCACAGTCACAAGGCGGAGTGTGCTCGACCCCACTCAGCACCCCCTGAGCAAATCCCGAGGGTCCCGTGCCCTCCTTGTGCATCCACCTCCTTTTAGGGATGGAAATGGCAAGAGTGGCTTGGGGGATGAAGTGGGACCTACTTCCAGCAACTCTGGTACCAACTCAAGGTGATGAAAGATTTTCTGTATCTTGTACCAGTCAGAAGGGAGGGAAATGGGAATGGGTTTGTGTGGGACAGCAGGAGAACATTGCTCAGCCTCTCCCAGCACTTCACAGACTTCCCTGAGGGATCCCTGGTGAAATCCCACTGCTGGCTGCTTCTGAGGGATGTCTGGGCAGCATTTCCACCCCTTTGGCTTAGCTCATGTTCTTCCCTACATTTCCACCACCTCCCTTTCTAATCTGGAGAGCTCTGGTGAATCCAAACCCAACTCTGTGCAACCCAATACAGTCCTGGATGAACACTGCTGCCTCAGACTGACACAGCTCCAAATGAGGGCCATAACTCCTCAAAATCCAGCCCTTTCCAGCTTTGCATGAAGGTTACATGATCCCCTACTTAATATGCACATGAACTGGGATGCCACAAACTTCCCTGGGGTTTCCTGAGGGCTGAAGTAAAACTTAATTATACCAATTGGTTAGACAGACTGTTAAAACTTTTGTTTCACATACACTTTTTATTCCCTCTCCTCCATCTTTTCCCATTTGCCAAAACCTCCTGAAGAGAAAATAGAGATTATTTTACTTTTTACCTTAAAGGGCTCCTTGTGTGCGTTGGCCTTATTAAATAACTGCCGGAATATCTAATATTCCATGGACAGCGCTGATGAAAATGAAGCATAACATTGGTCAGACGAGCAAGTTTCATGTACGGCATTGTCCCTAATTTGGTCTCCAGCCAATGAAAATTCACTTTCCATGCATCTGTTGGCTCTGGATGAGTCTTTGCATTTAAAATGGTCTTAGAAAAGAAAGGATTTCTCTCTCTTTTTTTTGGTCACTCTCATTTTTAACATGATCACAACCCTTTCATTTATGCCTCACTGAGGTTTTGTCAGCCACACTTCAGCTGTCTCTGACTCTTCCTTCTCTCCTTGGTGCTGGTTTTTCTCCCAGCCACGCACAGAGGAGCTGGCACAGGTTGGGTACAGCAGAGCTAGGCTCAGCAACAGATATTATCCCTGATCCCAACAGCCTCTAAGCTTCACCAGCTCAGAAATCCAGGGAAACGCAGTCACTACATCTCCAGTAAGTCTGGGAAGTCTAAGGAGGAAATGTGGAGCTTCAGTGTCTGCAGAGCAGCCATCCAAGAACCCCGTGTGCATCTGGCCTGAACACACTCTGCTCACTGATGCATCATTAAGTTCTGCTGTAATGATTTAAAGGGGAAAAGGCCTTTTGCTGGATTTCCACAGAAGGTTAATTTTCCCTTTTCTGGCAGATCTGCGAGGCCCTTAATGGTGGCTGGAAGGAAACGGCGCTACCTTTCTACACAGCCCTTTCTGTACTTACACCACTCATGTGAGGACCACCAGATTCTTATGTTTTACCCTAAGAAATTAAACACCAGCCATTAATAAGTTACCTACTGACGGCAGCTCAATCCCTTTCCTGTAGGTCTGCCAGTCGTTAACCAGGAGGTTCCATTCCCTGACTTCAGACAGGGATTTCTTCCTGCACGGTAAAACATCGCCTACCTGAGGCACCAGGATCTTGTTCAGCGTCTCGGTCCAGAAACAGCAAACAGAATCTAGCTGTGGCAAGCAGGGGGAAAACTGGAATGCCAAGGGCAGGATGGGAATCCAAACCACGATCTGCTGGAAATAAGGCCGGTTCCTGGAGAAGCCAAGAATTTCCAGCCTGTTTGTTTGAAAAGATTTCACTTGTCTGTGCACACGGACGGGCTCGAGTATGGAGAGCTCTGAGCAGCCGCCCTGCAAGCCACGTTAAAATCCCTGTTAAACTTCATGTTTTAAACTTCACATGTGAAATTTCACACGTTAAACTTCCCATGTTAAGCTTCACATGGTAAATTTTACATGTTAAACTTCCCACGTAAAACTTCACATGTTAAACTTTATGTGTTAAACTTCACCCATTAAATGTCACATGTTGAACTTCATGTGTTACACCTTAGATGTTAAACTTCACCAGCTAAACTTCACCCGCTAAACTTCAGATGCTAAACTTCATGTTAAATTTCATGTGTTAAACTTCACAAGTTAAACTTCACAAGTTAAATTTCACATGTTAAACTTCACATATTAAACTTCACATGTTAAAATTCACACCTTAAACTTCACGTGTCAAACTTCACTTTAAACTTTACACCTTAATCTTCACACATGGAACTTCACACGTTAAATTTCAGATGTTCAACTTCAGATGTAAACCTTCACACGGATCAGGAGTTAAAACAGATTTCCCCCATGTCCAGCGCTGTTAGAACATAAATCTGGATTGCTTTCAGACTTTCAGAAGCAATTCCTGCTGGCTGGGTTTGTACTTCTCTTCAGAGATGAGGATACCAAGAAGCCTGGAGAAGCTGGGATGATGATGATAAAGTTACACAAGAGGAGAAGGCATCTCCAAACCTTTTTCAACAGCTCTCTGCCTTCAAAAATGTTTTAATTTAAATTGTCTGTGCCTCACTCTGCAGCCAGAACCTTTGTATGTCAGACAGGGGAACCATCCCTCCTCTTTTCCATTTCTTTCCCTCTTCAGTTTCTAAATGACTCCCCACCAACTCACACAATTTATGTCACACTGCAGTGGAGAGGAGATTTAAACCAGGTCTAGTTGTGCAGAGCAGGGGTGGAATGAATTACCCATTCAGAGGAAAATGACCCATTAAAAGAAAATTGGACACACAAGTGGGAATAATCCATCCGTATGGATTTGTCAGCGTTGCAGATGAATTCATTGGAGTACTGAGCGGGGCTGGAGAATCACACTTAAACTAACAAACCAGAGTGATGGTGGGGGCTCAATAAATTCAGGATTGAGGATTTGAATCAAACATTTGGGGCTGGATTAATCCAGAATATCCTTTCAGATACACAGCTCAAATTTGGTATTTGTTTAAAAAGTTTTCATTAGTCAAAACAGGAGCAATGATAACAATATTTATTTAATAATTCGTAGAATGACTGAACAACTTATTCCTGAAAATAAATGCTGCACCATTTCTATCAGAGTTAACGGGGATATTTTAGGCTAAAAAAAAATGAACAAAGATGGCAAAATGGGGTTTAATAACTTTTGATCTTGCATGAAATTTATGCATTAAAATTTTTATTCAGAGGACCAAAGTGTTTCAGACAGATTGGAAATAAGAACGTGCCACATTTTACTGCTTTCCCCTGGAAATAAATGAGGGCTTGTTTCATTTAGAAATAGTGTATTTTGCTAGCCCTGATTGCTGAAAGGAAAGTCGGCTGCAGGGCTGGTATAGAACCAAAAGTTCACCAAAATTTGGGGAGGTAGAGAAAAATGTTCAGAGCCAGGCCCATAAAAACGTCACTTTTCACATCAAATGAAAGCCCAACTCCTCCCTCCCTGTGCTAAAAGTGCTCAGCAATTCTTACGAGGAGATACTGATGGGTGACACCAAAATTCAAGGTATTGACTCCTCTGGGCCTTCAGGGGCAAAGAGAAATCAGAATCCACTGAATTTTAAGCTCCCTTTCCTACTGGATTTCCACCAAACCAGGCAGCACAAGCACAATATAAAACTCTCTTTCCAGCTCTACTTAGAATGAATTATTTTCTTTCTTTGTGCAGGCTCCTGTCTCTTGGCTAGGGCTGTATTTTGATTATAAATTATTTTGGATTGACATCCTCTCTATATCCACACATCCAAATACAAATCTCTCTCTCCACTTCTATTTCTCAGTGCACTGCCAGCAGTGCTTCAGTTTGGATTAAGCTGGTAGATGCAACCTCATTCTACCAAAAATTAATAGAAATCATTTTCAAACTGAACCAAAGCCTTCTCCAGATTCATCATGGAGATGGCACAAATAGAAAATAACAGAAAAGAGCCATGGATTTGTAAATCAGCTTCCCCTGGGATGTGCTGCTGCCCAGAGCAGCTGTGGCTGCCCCTGGATCCCTGCAATGTCCAAGGCCAGGCTGGACACTGGGGCTTGGAGCAGCCTGGGATAGGGGAAGGTGTCCCTGCTCATGGCAGGGGGTGGATGAGACGGGATTTAAGGTCCCTTCCAACCCAAACCATCCTGGGAGTGCAAGATCTCAGAATTTACCACAGTGGCACCTCTGGTGCACTATTCCCCCCCAGATGACAACGGGAGAATGAACCTCTTTAACGTGGGTGAGACACAATGATCCAACCCAAGAACGAGTCTGGGTGGCTTTTAGGGATCAAAACTGAAACTGAGTGTACAGTGCAAAAAAAAAAAAAAAAAAAAGACATTTATATACTCTACCTAGAGATTATTTTTTCCACTATGGAATCGTTTAAGTTTACTTTTTTTTTTTGTTTAACTGCAGCTCTGGGAAGCATTTTAGGCCGTTTTTGTACACCTGCTAGCTCCATTTCATTTGTTTAAACACATTTTATAACTGCAGTTTATATATTTTTCCAAGAAAATAAAAATGCTAAAAATATAATGTGGTGTTTGGGAGAACGTAGGTGGGGGACTGGAAGGAACAGGAGGGCCCCATGTTGGCACGGGTTCCACTTTATGCCAACTGCAGCACATTCATCATTCCCTTCTGGCTGGGGAGCACCTCGGTGCTCTCATTCCCGCTCACACACACGCTTCCCCTCGGCACCAGGAGCAGAGTGGGATCTGGGGCACAAAGGCCCCATTGGCCATGGGTGCTGCTTTATTGCTAATTACAGCCTGTGCCCCGCCAAGGTGTTGCTGCTCGAGCCTTGAAGCAATTTTCTGCTCCATTGGTAGGATATGCCTGAGCCCCCTTGGTGCAGTCATGGCTTTGGAGCAGGGCCAGCACGGAGGGATTGCTGAGCATTCCACGGGGCAGGATCACCCCATGGAAAAGTCTTTATGGGGACACACATGGAGGGCAGAGAAGAGCTTGAGATTATTCTTTAAGGAAGAATCTGCGATAGTTTTGTACTTTAAATGTTTTTATTCTCACCAGAATTGCTGCCAGGGTGTTTATCAGCTTCTGGGTTGGAAGCAGTGGTTATTGTGCAGCTACATAACAGCATACATATATACATATTTTAAAATATTTATTTATTTATATTTATAGTGATAGTGATAGTTATAGTTATATTTTTTAGTTTATGCTTATTTTATGGTTTTTTTAAATTTTTATTTGTATTTGTATTTTTATTTGTATTTTTTTTGTATTTTCTTTATATTTATTTTTATTTAGATACTTCTTTATATATTTGTATTTTTATATATGTGTCTGTGTCTGTGCATACAATGTTTTTACAATGCAGTTGTTCGTGATACGCAAATGGAAAAAAGAGATGCTTCAGTCCTGAACCTTTCTCCTCCTCTTGAGAAACACAGAGTTTGGAAAGTTATTTTTCACAGGTGCTGGCCCCTCACAGCAGCTGCTGTGCTGTGTTTATCCAAAGCTTTATCTGGTTGTAGGAATACAGGAGAGCAAAGGAGCTTTGGATCCTTCATCAGGCCCTCTGCTGTCACAAGGAGCACATCACCTTTCATAAACTCATTTCAACAACGCAAAACTTATCACAGAATCATGGAAAGGTTTGGGTTGGGAGGGACCTCAAAGCTCATCTCATCCACCCCCCTGCCACGGGCACAGACACCTCCCACTGTCCCAGGCTGCTCCAAGCCCCATCCAGCCTGGCCTTGGGCACTGCCAGGGATCCAGGGGCAGCCACAGCTGCTCTGGGC
Organism: Corvus kubaryi; assembly: GCF_017639235.1. Classification (NCBI taxonomy): domain Eukaryota; kingdom Metazoa; phylum Chordata; class Aves; order Passeriformes; family Corvidae; genus Corvus; species Corvus kubaryi. The sequence goes on from NW_024581084.1 coordinate 1,661,108, forward strand.
ACCCTGTGCCAGGGCCTGCCCACCCTCCCAGGGAAGAAATTCTTTGTAATATCTAATCTAAACCTGCTGGTTTGGTTCCAGCTTTATTATCTCTATTTTACAATGCTGAGCAACATCACTGAACTAATTTAAAGGCTGGAAATGAGCTTTGTAAGACTTGGGACAGAGGGACAGAGGAAGCCCCAAGCTCTCTGCTGTCTGCGCAGGACCCACGCTGGACTGGCCATAAATAATGAACCTGTTTCTATTCTAGAAAAGGGAACAACGGGAGTTATTTGAAGATTCATGGACCTTTGTGGACCTCCTTATCTCTCACTATGAAAAAGCTTCCCGAGCACTGCCTGTGTGACTTAAACAATGACATCACCTCAGCACAGAACATGTTCCCTGGCACAAGGAGCTCTTTTCCCTTCTCAGGGAGTTGGTGTTCTTTGCCTCGAGCTCCTGACTGAGGCAGCCAGTGTGATTCAGAGCTGCCAAACGACACATTAGCAAAATGCAGGGAGAGAGGGAGTCTCCAAGCCCAGCTAACACTAATTTAGCTTGGCATTAAGTGCTCCCTCCCCCAGTAAAAGAAATCCATGACCTTTGATTTTCTTTTCAGTTCTCCCCCTCCAGAATACATTGGCTCTGACCCTCCTGACCCTCCTCTTTTTCTGAATGATGGCAGAGATCTCACACCTGGGTCACACCTGAGTCTTCTCCTCCTGCTCTCATTGAGATGAAAGATACCGAAACCAAGAGGAACCCAAACCAAAGCAGAGCATGTTCTGCCTCCTCTCCTTGCAGAGGAAAAAGAATAGCCTCAAGACAAGGAGACTCCCTTACGGCCAAGGCGACTGACAAATTCTTGTGGTTTTCTCCAAAAGTCAAACCAAAACTCAGCTGCCAGCCAAGCTGAGTCCTGGCAAGCCCGCACTGCCTGGAAATGAGCGCAATCGTATCCTAATAGCTATTTGGATAATTGTCCCTGCGAGTGATCTGCCAACCAACGTTGGAAACAAGTCTTTATTACAAATATAGCATGAAGTCTAATCTGGAATACATTAAAATGTTATTTCTGTAGCTGCCTTTTCCCAAACTTTAAATAATGGCTAAACCATTTATCAGCTTTGGAGGAGAAAGGTTGTGTATACTGTGCTTTTTGAGCAGAGATGAAGAAAAAAAAAGCAAGTCTTCAATAAAAATATTCTCCACTAAAACTCTGTAATTTCTGGTCCCTTGTACATTGCTAAAAATTATTCCAAACCCATTTCAGATTTGCTGAGAGGGGCATGCTCTGCATATAACATAACAACCAAACTGACTTTGAGGCACCTGCTACAGACCTCTGGCATCACCAGGAGCTGCAAGTGGTCACAGCAGCCAGAGCCACCCAAGTGTTGAAAACTGCGTGTAAATAGCACACAATAAATAATCAGTGTGTAAATAACACACAATAAATAAACTGTGAGTAAATAACTCACAATGAATGAACAGTGTGTAAATAACACACAGTAAATAATTCCCAGCTGTCAGTAAGACACAGGTGAAGTAGGAAGGAATCCTTCCCTGGGAGGGTGGGGAGGCCCTGGCAGAGGTTCCCAAAGAAGCTGGGGCTGCCCCTGGATCCCTGGCAGTGCCCAAAGCCAGCTTGGAGCAGCCTGGGACAGTGGGAGGTGTCCCTGCCCATGGCAGGGGTGGCACTGGATGGGCTTTAAGGTCCCTCCCAACCTAAACTATTCCATGACTCTACAAATGTGATCATCCCCAGCACCATAATTTGAAGAAAATATAAAAATGTGATTTTTATCATTAAATTTGACTGGCATCTTGGGCATCAGAGCCCTTCTAACACCATCCCAGTTCTGCACTTTATTTCACTGGAGAGTCCTCCTGTTCCTCAAGAAGAGCATTCCGTGTTTGATGGATGTGCTGGGACTGCTGGATTTCAGTTCCTTCCTTTCTCTGCCTTCTTTTTTTCCTTCGTGCTGTATCTATTAAAGTGATTTACCACTTTTTCATTGTTCTGCCTGGAGCTTGGCCAACTCTTGAGATCAAAATCCCCCAAAACCTTCTCCTCAACAAAACATGAGGGTGAGCAGAATGAAACAGGACCTGTGGAAAAGACTTGAATTGTGGGAAAGGAAATCACCCCATCTCCATGGAAACACATTCACCTTTTCCAGTTGCCCCTGAATAAATGAAGTTTGTGTTCTCTAATTCCTGGACTTCGATTTCAAGCACACCTAGCCTGAAAGTACCTGGGAATGCTGGTAAAGGCATCAAGGTTTCTCTGAGCAGTGCTGCACTTTCACAGCAAGGCTTTTTCTTTTCCTATTTTCATTTTTTTTTCAGGAAATCACCATCCAAGTTCTTCAGAAAATCTCTGTGAAACGCACACACGACCCACAAGGTGCTTATAAGAATTAGTCGTAGTGCCTAAGTTTTTACTCCTGAATTGCAATTCCTCCTAAATCCTTAAGAACCACTGGAGCAGTCGGAGCTCCCTAACGAGCCCCGTGTGTGGGGCAACAGTAAAAAAATACTTAAAGCTTTCAAACTTGAATTTCCACAATGTGAGCATCGAGCCAAGGGTTTGGGGCTGCCCCTGGATCCCTGGAAGTGTCCAAGGCCAGGCTGGATGGGGCTTGGAGCAATTTGGGATAGTGGAAGGTGTGGGTAGAATGGGATGGATTTAAGGTCTCGCCCACCTAAATCATTCCATGATTCTGTGGTTCCATTTCTCTCCCTGGAATTCCCACTGTACGCTGCTGGATAAACTCCTGCTTGGCATCAGAGGAAGGTTAGGATTATTCCTGACTTCCAGCAGGCCAGGGAAAGGAACAATCGAATCTCAGCCTATCAGTGGTGGAGGTTGGTTCTTCCATTGTGTCATCTCAGAACCAGGATCAATTCTCACTGAAAATTCTCATTACAGCATTCTGCATTAATTAGCATTGCTCAGGGCTTGTAGGACACAGGGCTGCTTTATTGTAATGTTTGGTTCCTTTAGCTAAACTGAGAGATTTCATTTTAATGCTTTCAGTCTCCCTCTTTGCACAGCTCCTCCACATTCCCCACTCCTCGGTTAGCACCTCTCTCCCAAAGCTGTCAGCCTTCCCAAGGCTCATTTACCAGAGGAAAAGAAAATCTGAGCTCCAGAAGCTTTGAGGGGAGGGAACACTTTATTATTTCCTTACAGAGGTGAACTGGTACCTGCAAATCCACTGACATCCAGGGAAATTCCTGCCGACGCCTGGGCAGAGAAAGGCTGGGATCCACGTGTGGCCATGGCCACATTCCATCGAGATGTTTTGTGGCATTTAATTGGGATAAAGACAAGACCCTCTGAATTAATTTTCACTCAACATCCACCCACATCTGACAACATTTGTCCTTAGGAGCTGCTCGTAGCACCAGCAATCCCCCACCCCCAAGCTTCTTTTTATTCATGGCAAAATTTTTAGTGCAAGATTAGGAGCTTCTTTTTATTCTGTGTCCTTAGCTACAAGCCATTGCCAAATGTACGAAATGAAATAATACAATCCTTAAACTCTGAGAAAATAATGGTTCTGTTCTGCCTCTGGATTCTTTCCTGAACTTCACTAAAGTACTTTTGGCCTTAAATGTCTTGCTATAAATCTGTAAATCATGAGGGAAAAGGAAACTTTCCTGACAAGGGTGTGAGATCCCTACTCCAGAACAGGGATCCCTCACATTTCCAGACAATGGATAACAATCTAAAATGCAAACCCTCCTTGATATGAGAGCATGGCCTGGTTAGAACTCCTCCTGGGGAGGCACATTCTGGGCTGTGGACAGGACTTTTAAAAATCATGGCCTTGCTATGACAGGGAGATTTCCAGGCATGCTTGGCACGAGCCTTCCCTGGGGATTCGTGGACACTAAGGCTGCTCAGCGCTGCCAGGGAGTTATTGGGGGCCACCTGAACAATTCCTCACCTTGCAATCCCCGCTGACATTTCTTGCTGTCAGGGCCTATCAAATGATTTCAGTTTGCTTTGCTGCGAATGGGGCAGCGCCACTTCCCCTTTTCCAACGCTTTTTTGGCCGTTCCTGCCGCAGTTTTTCCAATGGATTCAACAGAGCTGGATTGTCCCCGGCTGCAGAAGGCAGCAGGTAGAAGGGGTTTGGTCCTCCTGCCCTGTTCCAGAGGCTGGGGAAGGCCCGATGGCTGCATGGATCAATAACCCCTGTGTTTCCAGGCCCTGCTTATTAAAGGTGGTGCATGGAAAAAAAATAAGAACCGTTCCCTATTTATATCTGGAACTTAATGAAGTGAAATTATCACAGCCGACAGGCGCTGGTGTTGTAATTCAGAGACACGGCTTGGCTTGGAGGGATCTGCAGGCTGTTTTTATTCCAAATAATAAAAAAAAAGAGTGAAACCCAATCCTCTAATCAGTTCCAATTTACATATTCATGGCTCTTATTTCCAGCCTGCTTGGAGGAAAAAAAAAAGATAAGTGTTGGAGTCACGAAGCGATTATTTGATTAAGTAATTATTAATCCCAGGGTGCTCTGATTAATTCCCAGCAAGTAAAACAAACGGATTGGAGCTGGGCTGGTCACCTTCTCACCATTGTCACACACAGGGGGAAAAATCCTGCAGAGATATTTTTACCTGCTCAACACTGAGGAGTTTTGTTCACTGAAGGGCTCCCCTGCGCTCCCCAGGGGTTAATACCCTGCTAAATGAAGTGTTACACACTGGAATTTTATCTGTGCCTGACTGCAAGACCAAATGCTGATCTGTGTTTTCAAGCTGGAAACTCCAGGCTGGATCTGTGCACAAGTCACTTTTTGCATGTTTAAATAAATTAAAAATAAATTTTAAAAAATAAACAACAACAACAAAAAACCCCTCTGGATGTGTTTTTTTCACAACTTTTTACTGACTGCACTGAATCTCTCGTGGAGATAATGTCATATCTGAGAGTGCCCCAGAGCAGGGTCTATCCACAGATTTCAAGAGAGCTGAGATAAATGCTTCAAAATATCAGTTGTCTTCAGAAACAGCAAAAACGCTGAGAAAACCCTGGAACTTACGTTTTCCAGTTTTATTGGAGATTTTATCCTAACAGGCTAAAACCTCTTGTAGTAGGTTGCAGGAGCAAACAAACAAAACCCTCAAGTGCTGTTCAGTACAGCTGAAAAGCTGCCCTGAAACCAGCCTGTCTCAGTCTCTCCATTCCTCCACTTATCCCTTAACCAGAAAAAAGCCCAGGAAAATACGGAGATGATGTCTAAGCCCACAATAAATAAACTGGAAGCATATTGCATCAAGGGAAAAGGTCAGAAGAGCACACCAAAACCTCCTCGTGAATATCTTTTTGCCACGAGTGAAGTTAAATCATGGCACAGGGATAGGCTGTACTGAAAAACGGAGTTAATTAAATATCTTGGATGGTCTAAAACTGCTGATAAAAGCACCCAGTTACCCAGCAGGGACCTTCAGTTGGTGGCTGTGTCAGATCAGTCAATTATTTTTAATTCCTTGCCCATTATTTTACTGCTGAACCACATCTCCTCCTCTGATCCCAGGTCCAGATCCACCCCATTTACCACCATACACGAGGGATGGATATTTGGGATCAGGAGTGGAGAGGGAGCCTGGCTTCAGGAGGATTTGTTAATGGAATACAACATTCCTAACAAACAATTCTTCCTGCTGCCATTCCTAACGACCCAAGCCTTTCCACCAGCAACAATTCCTAGTTCCAATCTCAAATCTCCTGATTAAAATGAGGTTTTAAATTCCTTTAAGTTTTTCGAATTAGAAAAATGCAAATTATCTCCACCGAAGATGTGTTTGATTTTTTTGGTTTGGGTTTTGTTATTTTTTGGGGTTTTCAATAAAGAGCTCCCAGCTCAGTTTGAATATTCATCACCCAGTCTGAGCATTGCTGCAGTGGGATGAAATCCTTGGTCAATCCTCATGGATAAAACTTCCCTAGTGGCTTCAAAAATACTGATCAAAGCCCTTTTCCTTCTGTACAGGCCACTGAATTCCAGCTGGGTACATGGAGGGATGGGAAAATGTCAGATTCCCCATGGATGCAGCAGCAGAGGATGAGACAGAGCCAGGGCTACAAGCGAAGGAGCTCCTCAGTAACAGGGAGCAGAGCCATGATGGTAAATGACCCTGCAATGAGTAATGGGCACAGTCCAGCTCTTCCCTGTCTTTCCTGGTGGGATGTGAGGTTGGGAACAGCTCAGCTTTTGAGGGAAGAAAGTATTCCGAGGTTTGGGTTGAGGAAGATGAAAGCTTTTGTTGTGAGTGAAATGGAAAGTTTTGCTTCTCCTCTGTTCCAGTGACGCCTGTGCCTGTCATCTGTGCGGTGTCTCAGCATCTTCGAGCACAGCAGTAACCAAAGGCAACCAAAACCTGCTCCCAGAGCCAAAAGAATGAATTCAGATGTATTTATCAAAAGCTAGCCTGAAGTGCCTTAGAAATGACAATAAACGCACAAAATCAACCTTCTTCCTGGAAAAGGTTGCTACTGATTTCTCTTTCTCTCTCCAAATCTTTGGAGCAGCTCTCTGTGGGATGGCTGCCTCTGCCTGAGGCTTTACCACCACACTCCTGAAGGAAATCCTTGGATTCAGGAAGCTTGCAGGGGATGGGATTAGGGGCAGACTGAAACATGCTCCAGAATGTGTCTGCAACACCCCGGAGAATGAGTGAGGAGGGCTGTAAGAATGTAACCAACAACCTCACCACCTTTCAAACCCTTCCAAGTTTAAAAGAAACCACCAGGCCACGCAGAGATCTCCAGAAAGAAAATAAGTACTGAGAATGTGGTTTGATTGTTTTGTTCTGAGACCACGAAATCTTTCTGCTCCTCTGCCTCGCTGTCACACTCAGGAGGCGCCATCAAAGGCGGGGAAGAAACCTCTGGGCCGATATTTCACCCTGGAAATGAAAGGGAAATCAGGGGGCAGTCAAATGCTTTTGCAGGAGATCTGGAATACTGGCTGCCTGCTCCAAGCCGAGCCTGGCCCGGCTCCAGGGCTGTGTCATCCCAGCCATACATGTCCCACGCTGGCTGGGACCACCCATCATCTCCTGTAGCTCTCCAAATGCAAAACTTCCTTTCTTTAGCATTTGAAAAGATGGTTTTCGAGTTATTATCCAGCAATGGCTCCCTTGGTTTATTCAGCACAAGCCTCTCTGTGTTTGATAAGCAAAGGTGGCCAAATAACACAGATATTGGCTGGTAAATATTTTCCCAAAGAGGAACACGGAGCACCGTGTGTTTTGTTAACCACTGGGTCAGATAATTGAGTGTTCAACAACATTTGAAAGCCCTGTGAGTTTTTAAGTAAACTCTAGAGTTGAGATAAGCCTTGGAAAATGCAGGTAGAACAAGCAGTACTCACTGGAGTGATAAAAGGGTTGCAAACTTCAGTGAAAATGGGATATGATCCCCTAAAGTCTCATGGAATAACACTGAGCCAAGGAAGGATGAGACAAACCCAAGGAGCTTGGGCACAGGTACTGCCCCATCGCAGTGTGTACCACCTCGGCATGAGATCATGGGAGCTGGAGGCCTTGAGAAATCAGATGAGCAAAGATCTATATTTGTCTGGTGCCCCAGGATGAGCAGAACTGGGAGGTTCCTTCCAGCCCAGTCCCAAAGTAACGTGTGTGCTGCTTTAACCTTTTTGAATTTCAAACCACCTCCTACCTAATGGACCAAAAAAGAACAAGTAATAATCTGAGAGGGCGGGAGAGAAAATCTGTCAGCCTGAGTCAGACTATTGGACCATCAAGCCCAGTATCCTGTCTCCGAAACGCCGTCAGTATCTGACACTTCAGACTTAGCTGGGATAATAAAACATTTTCCTCAACCTTATGTAACATCTCAGCCTGGCAAAGAGAAGATTTAAACATTGATTGCTTTCCACTCCCCTCTGTCCCATGAATGTGAATCTGACTCTTTTCCAAAATGAACAACCCTGATGAGCTGGAATTGGTTTCTGGGCAGGATGGGAAAAGCTCCTCTCTCGTTACTCATTCCTGGAGAGATCCGCTAAACCTTTGCCTCCTAAAAGGGGCACTTGAACGAGGAGACAGAAAACTCCATTCGCACACTTCGGGGTGCCCACGGCCACCTTTTCATGGAAGCTGGAAATGCACGTCACAAGACTTCATGTCTAGTCACTTTATTTTTCCCCCTCATGTCTACTTCCTTTATTTTTGTATTTGTTTAAGCTCTCCATTAGTTTATTAGCTTGACAGCAGCCCAGTTAATTAGCCCGTCCTCCCTCCCCCCGCCCAAGCCCGTGAGGCTCCCCAAATGCACACAAAATTTAGTGCTGCTGCTGCTGCTGCTGCTGCTGGGGCACTTCTCAAAACAAATAAAAGATTTGCAAAGCCAGCCACCAAGCATCCAACATAATTAAAGTGCATTTGTTACTTTTTGGGCCCTTGCACACAATCGGGGCCTTGTGCAGAGCGAGCACTCCCCAAATCAGGCTGTTTTTCTTTCGCAGGGAAGAGTGCCAGGAGTCTCCCCAGCCCAGGTAACATAAGATCCCAAGGAGCAGCAAATGGACAGTGGCAGCCAGAGTGAATGGACTGTGGGGAGATCTATATGGAGGCGAGTATCTATAGATATATGCAAACATGCACAGACAGGGCACTATAGTTCTTCAGGGGGGAAAAAGTTAAAAAAAAAAAAGCAGTGGAAAGGCTCCCAGAAATTACTGCTCCGTGCACAGGTATGTAAATGACTCTGGAGTCTCGCTGTCCACCACCTCAATCAATTACAAGGTTATTCAAGATAAAACAAACACCATTTCAATTAACTGCATATACAGCAGCGGTTAGAGGCACACGCAGGGAAGAGGAAGTGGGAGGAATTTTTGGAAAATGGAACTTTTTTCCTGCTGCTTCTGGAGATATGCGCAAATAGAGGTTGCCTTGAGGTGCTGCGAGTAGAGCCGTGAATGGTCTTAAAAGCTGCCAACCCAAAGTTGTCGTGGTCCGAACTAAAAGCAAAACGAGGGGACGAAAATAAAACAAAAAAATAAAAGAGTGTGTGAGCATTTAAACATCTGTTTAGTTTGTACTGGCTCAGAACAACCATTTGCAAGAGTCAGTGGGAGCAGAAATTGGAAGAGATGCTCGAGGACCGCTGGTTTTGTTGGAGGCAGGATCCAGAGAAGCGCCTCAGCAGCTCTGAGGAGCAGCTCTGTGGGAGTGCAGCTCCCTGATCTGGATTCCCAGCTGGATTCCCAGCCTGAGAATGCCGAGGCCTCGCAGAGTGAGGACACAGCTGGGTGACAGAATCTGACAACAACCTACAAATTCAGTAATGCCTTGAGAAGCCAGGGGAGGAATGGTGACAGGGACTGGGCAAACATCACCAGGGATGGTTTTCCACCTGTGCCACAGATATTTGCCCAACACTGAGCAAACCATTCTACCTCCTCCCTTCATTTTTCACGCTTCTGCGCAAAAGTTCCTGGTCAAGAGGTCTTGCACACTGCTCACCCTCAACCAACACAATATTCAACGGGAGGTTTACATGATTTTTCTACTTCTTTGGCCGATGCAGTGAAACTAAAGATCAAGTGGCTTTTGGAAAAAAAAATATCATTATTAATCAAATATTTCTGGATGAAATACACCCAGACCAGGAGATAGGACCAAAATTTATAGCCACACCACCATAAATGATCATCCAGTCTCCTGCAGCTACACTCATGGTCATAAGCAATAAATTTCCTGCAGTTGCCCAGTTTTCATCGGTGACTTCAGCCACAAAAGCCGACTGTGAGCCTGCTCCTGAGAACAACAAGCAAGAGCAGGTGTATTTGAAACACCCTCATGTTAGCTTTGTTGACCCCCATTTGCAGGGCACTGGGATCTGTCACACTTCCTTGTCTCCTTTCACATCTCTGATTTGTATTTGTGACAGACCAGAAACACGGAGTTTCCCACTCATTGTGGTTCTGCCTGATGGGCAGGAACTTCATGGGGCCAAACTCTACACTTAATCCATGTCAACCTTCTCTTTGCTGGCTAGAAGATGTGAATAAAATCTTGAATTTGGGGAGGAATCAAACCCAGAGCTGCTAATTAGCACTTATTCTATAACGATTCAAACCTCAAATGCCTGACATTTGAAGAGGAAGGAGAAGTCCAAATGGCCTTGCTTCCAATGCCTAATTAAATTCAGAAAAATCAACTCTTTCTGAGCCTTCTTCCCATTGCAAAAATGTTTTTTCCTCTTCTCCACTCGCTCCCTGCCAAGGGCCACCCTAAACATGCAGAGATCCCCGCTGAGCTCAGCCCCAGCGCTGGGCTTTTTGTGTATTTCCCAGGACTATTAACAGAGTAATATAATGAGAAATGAACTGAGGTTAAAGAATTCAGTGCCTCGTGTATTTTCACTAAAAACACTGACTGCATCAGGGGACCTGCCAAGAGGAGAGTTTAATATCGTCTGAAAAGGAAGAATTTTCATAATGACACTTGGCAGTGGCTGCATCCCCCCCATGAGTGGAGCTGCTGGGGCTTTCTCTCCTCCACTCTCCGATTCTCTCTCTCCCCACAGCCCAGTGGCAGGACAAGGGATTTTCATTTGGAAGGGACTGGGAACCACTGGAGCCAAGCTTTGGGCAACTCTTCACAGGGTAGGGGACTCACACTGCTCAGATATTTTGGGAAAGAAGCTTTCAAGCGACGCAGTTTCTTTAAAGTCAAAAGGGAAAAAGTGGACCCAGAATGCTCAAAATTTCCTAAATTGCCTAAAAACTTTGTTCCATGTGAATCTCCCTCCTCATTTTCCAGATCTAGACAGCGGGCCAAAACAATTACTTCCTGTGTAGATGAGTTTGAGACTTTTTAATGAAAATTATGCAGGAGGAATCACCTGAGCCACTAAAACCCCTGCAGCTCCAAACAAACCAGCTGTAAGGATAAAGCAAATCCCCCATTTTGCCTTCCAAACTTTTATATCTGGTGACTCTTCCTGAATGGCCCAGCTCTGACTGTTTTCCCACCAGCACTCCAATAGTGGTCAGTGTTTTATGTTCTCTTACCGTGCTGCTTGTTCCCTTTTTTTCTCACTCCCATCTCCCATGGAAACGTCATGCCGAGAAAAAAGAGCAAATAAACCAGAAATGAATGCCTGAACAGGGTAATAATGTTCTCTATAAGAGAGATCAAACGTTCTTGATAAATTATGTTTTACTGTGCAGCTGACACTGGTTCTCCATGCAAAGCTCAGGCTCCAGCAGAAACTGGCCCCACTCCCCAATGATGGACTGATTTCAAACAGTTTTATCATTTTTACTAAAACTCTGGAGTCAAACTTTGTCCGACTCAAATCAAACCTCAACCTGACAGGCTGGCCCAGCACAGCTGTAGGTGGAACAAATACAAGAAAACTCTCATCTGAGAAGAGCCAAACATCAGGGAAAACAATTCCTTGCAGAGAGATGGAAGAGCAGTGGTCGAATTCTGCTCGTTCCAGGTGACGTGTGCGAATTAAAACAATCCCACAGAGATTTGGGGGGCTCCATATCCACCCTCAGGGAGTCACTCCAACCCTGCAGCAATAAAACTGAGCACAGGGAGCTCATTTTCCCTGAGACTCCGGGTATAAAGTCAGCAGAAAAATACCCTGGAATGAGGATTACAGAATGTAACTCTCCTTTGGAGGTGACGGCAGGGCCCTCATTTGCAAGTGATAAATGTCACTGCTCTTCCATCTGCAGCCTTTTAAAACCATTTTGAGGGATGTAATGAGGCTGCACAGCCTTGGAGGGACGGGCAGGGGACAGCGGAGCCATTTGAGCTTTACTGAGTGTGTCACGGGGGAGTCGTCCTTTTTTTTTTCCCCTTTTTTTTAACAAAATGAGGTGCCCCAGGGGAAAGTCAGCAGCTCGAAGCGGCCCCACCTGAGTGTGTCTTGGGAGGAAGCCTACTGCCTCATATTTTTTAAAAGGGAAAAAAAAATTATAATAATAGAGCCGAGCCAAAAATATCAAGCAGTTCATAGCTGTGAAAAAGCCAGGGAAAGCTGAGTCGCCGCCGGCCAGTGTTGTTCTTCCAAACAAGCTGACCACCCTCCCTTCATAACATTTTATTTATTAAAGCAAAATTGGCCCACTGGAATAAAATTATGCCCTATTCATATACATACGTATATCTATGAATGTATGGTTATTAATGACTGTGTTTCCATAGAACCACAAGGTCCCTATAGATTTTTTTTGGGGGGTGAGCTACTGAATTCGTTAGAGGGGGAGAAATTTAAACGGTGTGGACGGGACGGAGCAACAATTCGGTTATAACTCAGTTATAGCTGTTATAATTCAGGTATAACTCGCTGTAATTCGGTTACAATTCAGGTATAACTCGGCAGAAGTGTTGTTATAATTCACATATAATTCATTAAAACTCAGCGCAGGCCCCGGGGCCGCGCTCGCACGCCGTTGCCGTGGCAACAGCGAGCCCTCCTCCCATTGGTCGGTGTGCGGCGCAGCAGCCAATCAGCGCTCGGCGTTTGGCCACCGGGAAAATGGCGGCGGCGAGGCGCGGGGGGGCGGAGGAGCGGGGCCGGGAGCGGGGTTGGTGTTAAGGAATAAAATCAGTGTCAGGAACTCCATCCCTAAGTAACTCCGTCCCTAACCAGTCCTTCCAAGCACCCTTCTCCCGCATCAAATAATCTCTAGGGACCTTCTGGCTGAGCACTTCCAGAAACACTTTCCTAAATAACGACATAAATTGACCAAGCGCTTTAGAGGCTCAGGGCAGCAGAAGCAACACCTTCGGTATTTTCCGCTATTTGCCTTATTTGTTTTTCCCCACTGTGTTCATTCCCATTTTAAAGTCCCCCGTATTTACCTGCAGCACAGTCTAGACAGCTAATGAAATAGTAAGAGCCCGGTGGGTTTTCACAAGAATGTAAACAAGAAGAGAATCAGAAATGAATAGATTTAAGAATTGGATGGGTACTGAGCGTGCCACAGGCCAGGGTATCCCGGGTTTATTAGGTTCATTACTGTCGTTCCTAAAATCCCCAAAGGAATCACGCCGTTGTTCTGTGGGAACAGCAGGTCACATTTACAAAATGTGCTTAAAGATGCAGTTAGATCCCAAAGGCATTTTTCCAGACAGTTCATAAAACCAAGTTGTGAGTCACCGCTGGACGCTAATGGGAGTAAGGCCTGGAACTTATCTAGGTGCTTTTAATAAATCCTACTCTTTCCATATCGACATGATTAAATGCATAATGTGCTTTTTTTAACTGTGACCCAGTGTTTATACAGTGCCAAGAGCATCAGGCTGAGCACTAAAATACTCCGTACTTCTGGAAAATAGTGCCTGCTCTGGAGAATCCAGAATATTAACGAGCAGGTAAGCATGCAGTCAGACCGAGACAGAGAAACGGAGCTTCTCCCTCAGCACCTCACAGCAGGGTGCTGTCTTTTAATTTATGGTCAGATTCTAAATTTCTGAAGTTGCTTCTGAGCTATCAATCCAGATTTTCAGCTTCTTTTTGTTTCTCCCGGTGAACATCCCCAGAGCTGTTGTGTTTTTGCATGAAACACGTTCCTCACTTGCAGCAGTGATTGTCTTTCAATTTATTTATCACTCCCTTCTAGGGACGCAGTGGGATAAAAAGCCCTTTTGTCCTGGAGCATCCTGTGAGCTGCAGGAGGAGCAGGCAAAGCCCAGTAACTCCTCATAGACTGAATAAAACACATTCAATGATAATGAAATTATAAAAGTTCGGAACCAGAAGGAAATTAAATAGGTGGTGTAGTTGGGCTTCTCACGCTACACCTGGACTTGGATGTTTGCCTGATGTGCTCCTGAATGTTTTTAACACCTCCAGGTGTCTTCCAGGACATTGTGAGGTGGATCTTCTTAATGTTCCACCTCTGTGACACTGAGAAGCTCTTCACTAACTCGGCAAAATTGAGCCTGGAGCAAACTTAAATTCCTCTAAAGTGCCTCCATTTAGCTTAAACAGCTTAGAACTCGATGTGTGTTTTAAGAAAAGGGAAGAAATCTGGAGTGTTGTTTTCCCTGAGGTGTTTTCTGCTTTTATCTGGGAACTTTAAATTGCAAACTTCAGCGTGGAACCGGTGTGTTGGTTCCATGCTGCATTCCTGGGGGATAACTGGGATCAGGAAGTGGCTACCTCATAAAAAGAGTTGAGCAATACCATGTGATGGAGTTTTGGGTGACAGGAGTATTCCTTGAACATTTCAGAAGCTGGACACAGAGGAAGAACCCAGGCCCAAAAAGAAAAGCTTCCTTACCTGAGCTGAACGTTTTTCACTCTCAGATGAAAGCTGTGGCATCAAACTCAATGGAGACACAGCTGATATCCCATAAGTGGCCAGGAGAGGAAATCCCACTTTATATGAGTCACCATTTTTGTGCAAATATTAACTTTGGCTGATACACGTTTGTGCTGATATCTCTTTTCCAGATCTGAGTCTCACAGTACATTGTCTTGGCTGTATTGAACTGGAGCCTTTGGTTCTTTGAATAACTTTCCTTTTTAACTGTTTTATCTATTTATTGTATCTGAAAGGCAAAGAAAACACAATTTTCCCCATGATTCCGCTTCCAGTGATGCAGTATTAAATTCTGCACCAGTGGAAAACTTGGATTTAATAATGGCGAAAAGCATAGTGCTGAGGATTTGGGGTTCTGTGCTAAAACGAGTGGAAAATCCAAGAAGCTGGCAAGCCCTGCTTCCCAGGATCTCCCTGCCCTTCCATCCCCGTGCTCTCACTGGTTTATTTTGTCAGTAGAAACACTGGTGGCCACTGGAATTAATATTTAGTTTTGAAAAATCTTCATCTTCTCTGGCAAAACACTCTTCAAGGCTGCACCCACCAACCATTCAGAATTAATTACAGATGATGAGAAGAGAGGAAATTAATTAAATATTGCTTGTGCCTGGTTCCTGATCCTACAAACGTCAACAGCTGCAATGGAGGAACATGGGAATGCAAAGTTGGAACCCACAACTCCAGGTGTCTGGAAAAGATACTGAATTTGGAGGATTACGGGGAAAAATAGGACTGAAATCGGGGCTGTTAAACACAGGAATGCATGAAAAGTCTAGAATTGAAACAAACCCCTTTTTAATTTATTCTTTATTGGTTTCTTTTCATTGTGTGGGTGTTAAAGTGCTGATGCAAGGTGATAAAGGACTTTTATCTTCCCAGGATTCAGCAGCCCCGGGGACACTGCTCCCATGGCATTCCCCGTGCTGCTGCTCCAGACAGAACACAAAATTAACTTTTCCAAGCAGTATTTTAGAAAGGGTGACTATAAATAACCCAGGTTTGGACAATGTACCAGGGCTGACACCCTCAGCCTTGCAAATTGTGCCCCGGGATCTTCCGTGGCCACAAGTGGGCAGGAGGTTGGGTTTGGCACTCTATAGTGACATATTTTCTTCCTGACCTCAGCACTCATGTCCCCTGCGGTGCCACCTTCCCCTGCAGGCTGGCAGCTGTGACTTGGGGGCACTGGAAATAGCCAACACTTATTTCACCCTTTCTGTCATTCCTTTAAAATGAACTGCTGCCCAGATAAGGGACAGCCAGCATGGAAAGGAACTGGGAAAGGTTCCATGAGGGAACTGAGGGAGGCAGAATTCCAGGGCATCATCTGGGAGCTCTGTCTTGTTTTGCTGGCTTGTTTAGCATCATCAGGTTTGCCTCGTTTCATTTTGGGTCCTTATTTCATCTTATTTTTGGACTTCTGGGCTGTTGCAACTTGCAGAGTTACCGAGCCCCTTTGCACTTATCTTATCTGGGTTTCCTGATTTCCACTATTAGGTGATGTCTGACACCTTCTGTGGTGCAGTGTGGTTGTCTGGACATGCAGTGAGTCACTCCCTCTCCCCCAGCATTTTCCGACCTCCCCTCACCCCTGCTTTGAGGGGGGGCTCTTTTCACCAGGTTATCTCAGTCCTTTGATGGGTACAGCCACATCTGGGTGAGGGTTAAGATGAAAACCTTACAGGTAAAAGGTGTTCTGGTCATTCTTCAGGAGGGAATGAAGTCAAAGGATGAAGCTTTGGATGTGGGAAGTACTTTGGATGTTTTCAGATTGTTGGGAGCGGTTCTGTGTTGTGTAGCAAAAGCTCGTGCTCTGAGTGCTTGTCACGGCCTCCAGAAGGAGGGAATGACCCCAAATATTAAACAAAGAGCTGTGACACCAGGAAGGACAGAAATGCTCTGATTTCACCCATATTTATCTGCTCTGATGTGGTTCTTGGTGATTGTTTTCTGGACACTCAACTTCCTCCTCGCTTTCTGCTCTCCAGCATCCCAGAAAAGCCGAGTGATCCGCGCTGAGCGATTGCTTGGGCCCGCATTATTACCGATTATTGCTCAACAGTAGCTTTGATCCACCGCAGGCTGATCCCATCGCAGCCCAGGCCTTGTAATTGCATTCCAATGGGTATCCCTAATTCCCCCGGAGTGCAAGAACAATCCTCTGAAGTCAGGCTGCTTCCTTTGCATTGTAACTGCTGGCTGGTGACCAGTGTTTACTGACTCCTCTGAGTCATTTGTGAGTGTGATGCTTGGCTAAAAAAATTGTTTCCAAGAGCCCTATCATCATTAATCATTAATTAATGTGATTGCCCACGGTTGGAATGGAGCAGGTGCCTCAGGCCGGACTGGAAGAGCCTGTGGCACACAGAAGGTCTGGGCTGTCCCCATTCCATCCCTGCCGAGTGATCCAAGTCACTCAGCAGTGGCAGAACCTGGCGTTCTTCCCTTCCCAAAGGAGTTTGCAATTTGAAGAAGTGCTACTTTCTCCATCCTGCCCTTCGAGCCGTTCCCATGTCAGTCAGCGGGGTGAATTCCCAGCTGCTTTTATTGAAATGGAAATGAAGGCGGTCAGGACTTCACCTGACCTGCGTGAGGGAAGTTTCACTGCAGGGAGTGTGCCAGGGATGTGTTCAAGGCTCTGTTCTTCCAGCTTCCCTTGAAATGTGCTGGAATTATGGTTTGGGGGCTGAAAGGGGGAAAAAAGAGGAGTTTGAGGGAGTTGACAAATGCCAGCACTCAAATCCTAAAGCACAATGCCAGAGTGGGGAGCACTGGAGGCAAGAAATCAGTGTGAGGGGCAGGGGTGGGTGACGGTGTCATGGTGAGGGTGGGTAAAAGGCAGGATCCGAATCAGAGCTGCACATCTGGCTGAGGTAAAGGATCCGAATCAGATCTGCACATCTGGCTGAGGTAAAGGATCCAAATCAGAGCCGCACATCTGGCT
>NW_024581084.1:1678394-1726431 GCF_017639235.1 Corvus kubaryi
ACATCTGGCTGAGGTAAAGGATCCAAATCAGAGCCGCACATCTGGCTCAGGTAAAGGATCCCCACACACCCTGCTGCCGGGACTTGCTGGTGGGTCTCTGTCACGCTTGAGCAGGCCCTTAGGATGTGAGTAACAACTCCACGTTCCTCAATGGGACCTGCAAAGTGCTGAGTTAAAATGTGATTGGTTTTTTGAGGGAAGGACAATTAGGAATGAGTTGATGGGTGACTTGCTGCTGCTGGATTTGAGAGCCCCAGAGGCTCTGTGACCTGAAGTCCCTCCCAACACTTCTCAGTTGTTAGACCAGAAATAAAAGTTGTTAATGCATTAAAATGCACTTTTCTAAATTATTTCCAATTTATTTATTAAGCAAAAAGAAATTAATACTATCAATATTCATCATTTCATCCTTTTAAAACATTTTTACCTCAGTGCCAAGGGTGATAGAAACATCTTCCTGAGCAAGAGAAAGAGCAAGGGAGTGATGGGAGTCTTTAGTTCCCATAAATTTAATTCCTATAAAGTCTGGACACCCTGGGCGGATGCCTTGGCTCCAAAATGACCTCCTGGCTCTTCCTTTTTGTCTTGGCTTTTAATTGGAGCCAGGAGAAGGAGCCCAGCATTTGCCAGGTGGATGCGAGCTGTGCCCTGGCAGGACGCCTGCAGACCCATTGCTGGTTTGTAGATTAAAATAAGGACAGAGAAAGGGGTGGAGAGGGAGGAGGAGGAAACACGAGAGAGAATAGCAAAACACTTTGTTCTAATTCAGGTGACAGAGTGAATCTGGGTGTCCTCACAGAGCATCTGCCACGTACAGGGTGGAGGAGGAACAAATTCCTTCTGTCCATGTGTTATATTCCCTAATCATCCGTGTGTGCCAGCCTCTAGGAACAATCCCGGGCTGCTGCCAGAGCCGGTGCCTGCTCAGACATCATTCCCAGCGGGAAGCTCTGGGAACAGCAGCCACTTCCAGCCGGGAGCAGCCCCGCAGGGTGGGCTGGTGGGTGCAGGGAGGGCACGGGGCACATTTGGGGTCCTGTTGGTGGTGTTGGGACTGAACCAGTGCAGCTCTGGCTGTGTTCGATCCCTGGCTCTGTTTCCTCAGCCTTCAAATGGGCAGGATCCTGCCAAGAGCATGGGGAGCTCAGGAGCTGGGTGGTTTCAGCTCCTGGGTTACAAAGCCATAGCAAGGAGAGGTTCTGAGCCCATTTGTCAGGCTGGTTTTGAATGAACCACTTCTTTTTGTGGGGTTTTAATTCTAAAGGACTTCACAGTGAGAGGCAAATCTCACCGAATCGAAGAATCCTGGAATGGTTTGGGCAGGACAGCTTCCACCATTCCAGGTTGCTCCAAGCCCCTGTCCTTGAACACTTCCAGGGATGCGGCAGCCACAACCTCTTATATTCTTGTACATCCACACTTCCTCTTACTTTAGGCTATTAATTCCTGTTATTAAACCCCTTAATTCCCAGATTTTCCTGCTTGGTCACTGTTATGAAACCCCTTAATTCCCAGATTTTCCTGCTTGGTCACTAATGGCAAAAGCAGCCTTGTAACAAATCCCCCTGAAAGCCTTTAACTGCTAATTCCGTGTTACCACTCTCGCTGAATGGGTCTGCTGGGCCATTTTCCATCGGGAGAATTTCCTGATACCAAATATCTCTTTGCAAAATCACAATTGCTCCTGGAGCCTGCTACAGTTTTGCCAGAAAAATTCAGTTCACTGGTGGGGAAATGGAACTGACAGCATCCTGCCTGCCCACCTGGAAGCCTCACAATGGGGTTTTTTTAAGTTTTTTTGCTGTCTATTGAAGGAAAAAAAAACCTGAAATAAAATATTTCTTTAATTTCTCAAACAAACAAACAAAAACTTAACAGGGCTTGGAAATCCCTCCACACAAATGAATTTATATCAGGGTTGTTGCTGCCCTTTTATTGGGTTTTTTTTTTTTGTCCCTGTCAAAATAATTCCCATCTTTTTTTTTTTTTTTTTTTTTTTTTTTTTTTTTTTTTTGAGAGGAAATTCCATTTTTAGGCAGGTTTTGGACTAAGGAATTGAAACTAACTGGGAAGACAAAGTAAGGAGCAGAGAGAGCAGGGAAAGAGTCACAGGATATGCTTGACCTGGGAAAAATTAGTTCACCTCTTTGACAAAAATTATCTTTTGGCTCAGCCAGAGCCATTTTGCTGTGGAATGGAGCTGGTTTCTAATTGATTACACGCAGAGGCCACTCAGATGTCTGAAAGGCAACGCTTGGACATTTTTATTCTTTCTGTTATTGAAGAGATCCCAAGTTCAAACCAACCATTTTGAAGCTGCCATGTTTCCCATTATCGTGGTAATCAATTCCCTGGAATTCTGGCTGGCTGGAGATGTGAGTTCAGACCTCAGAATCAGAAGGATTTCTGGGCTTAGGGAATACTGAAGTAGAGTCCAGTTCCTTTCCTGGAGTGGCTGAGACCCTGAAAGCCCCAGGGAGGGCATGGCCCCATCGTTATTTCAGTTATAGGGCCTTTCCCTAAAATACAGCAAGTTTCACTCGGATGTGATTATATCCTCTAATTTTATAAATCCAATGTCTTTGGAGAATTATGCCATCCTAAAATCCATCCCAAATCCCCTAACACATCTATATCCCCATATTTATGCATTGGAGAAGCAGTTGTCTTTATTTGCCATTGTTTGTGCTGAGTGAACTCCTTGGAGACAAGGAGCAAATTCCTCGGAGAACTTGTGGCCGGATCGATTTGTCGGGCTGTTTCCATGTTTTCTGATGCAATCCAGGGTAACAATGTTGTATCCCAGTAAACATGGAAATAGAGCAAGGAAAACATTTCTCAATCGACTTCCTAAAAATACTGCTCTGGCTGGGGAGGGGCTCGAGTTTTATTCCAGGAGCTCGTTCAAGCCCTCCTCGGTTTCCACAATGTCTCGGATTTTACTCAGGCTTGTATTTCATGGATTTATGGATTGGGTAACAAAGTGCTCCGTGGGCCAAATGCCCATGAGCGTGACATGCAAGAGCCATTCCCGAGTCCAATGTGCTGTTCCTGGGTGGAAGAGTGCCAGGCATGGCTGGAAGCAGGCTCTGGGTTTGGCAAAGTGGGCAGATCACCAAGGGCAGTGCTGGGAGGGGCTTTCTGGAACTGCCTTTTGAATATTCCGATCCCTTGTTGTGTAGGGGGAAGAAAAGGTGATGCCTTCAATGTGTTATTCTGGGATTTGGGGGGTTTGGTTTAATCGTCTTTCACCCCCTCTGTCCCTGCTGATTCCTCAGGTGGAACCTGATGAAAATCCAAGTTTTGAGTTCCTGGAGAGGAGGGAGGGAATGATGGGGAACAAATTCTCCGGTGTTGGGATGAGGAGCAGCACTGGGATGGGGCTGTGTCTCCAGGGGGGTTGTGCCTCAGCTGTCCCCTCCTCATGGAAGAGTGGAGAACTTCCCTCCCTGGCAGAGCCTGGGCCAGGCTCTCAGCCCACAGCACAGGGTTCTGTCTGTCCTCTGATCCCACTGCTTTTGTTCCCGTTTTCAGGACACCTGACGGAGCACATTCTCCTCTGGTGAAGATAAAAGAACCCCCCTGTGCATTTCCAGTCCCTGCAGCCCCTTCCCAGAGGGAATTGATTCCAGCAGCGCCGTCTCAGACAGATGGAGCTCATCCAGCCTTAGCCAGGGCAATTCCGTGCAGTGATGTGAAATCCGAGTGCTTTCTCCAGACACAGAGATTGTTCCATGATGAAGACAGTCCCCCTGCCCCTTCCCTCCCCACGCGTCTCTGGGGCTGTCTAAAAATAGCCCTGAGCATCTGAAAATGTGTCCTAATCTTTTGTCAGGGAAGTGGATGAGGTCACAAGGCTGGGAAGGGACTGGTGGAGAGAACGCTGAACTTGACACGTCAGGTAGGTCCGAGTGGGGTAAAGAAGGGTAGGGAAAAGGGGCCCAGAATGTCCTTTTTCCAGTGGTTTTTGTCCCTATCTTTGGTGCAGATGAAATTCTGTGGGTTAAAAACTCTTTTGATACACAGAGGGCGGGATGGGACAGGACCAGCTGTTCTGCTTTCAGCACTGTGAACTGCACCGAGCACAGAAAGGAAGGGAGACACCACTGGATTCAAGCACAAAAGCCAAGGTGGACATGGACAGAAAAAGACAAAACAATGGATTCAAGCACAAAATTCATTGTAGACACAGCCAGGGCACAGCTCTGCTCCACTCCCTGTGTGCAGTGAAAAATTGAGGGGTTCTCCTTCCACGTGGTGATCCTGCTTTGGATCAAGTCCATCCCCTTTGGGTTTGGAAAATGTGCTTTCTTTGTTGGCATTTGCCAATATCCCAGCCCTGCCTTGTTCCTGGAGAAGAGCTGAGGGTGCACAGCCAGGGAAGGAAGCTCAGGAGCACAGCAAACTGAAATATCCCAAAGTCCATGGGAGCAGGCGGCATCTAGGCTGGAGGTTCTCTTAGGAGTTAATAAAAAAGGTATAAAAAACCCTTCTGCCACCCCGGCAGAGATTGCCTGGGATAAGTATTCCCTGAATTCTCATTTCCTGCTCCTGCACATCGGCCGGGCTGGCAGAGTCACTCAGGCATGAAAGCTTTGCTCCAAATCCCCAGCCCGATAGGAGCAGCTCCATTCCAGGTCTGTTATTTGCATAATTGGGTGCTAAGGAAAACAAAGCCAACAAATTGCTGATAATTGCCCGGCGTCAATTATCGGGGGATAGGTCAGAGGTGCAGCACGAGGGTGAAGTCTCCAGGTGTGTGGAGGTCAAAAGCGACTCGTTCTTGAGGGGAGGCTTGTTAGGGGTAATAGCTATCAGAGCAACCTCGCGTTAAAGCCGTGTTTAACAACGTGTTCTGCAATATTCCAAATATTCCAGGAGGGAGGGACCACTGCCAGTGGCAGTTCTGGGTTAGGGCTCCACGTGTTACTGAAAAGGGGCCCTGACAAGAGCTGTGAACACTCAGGTTGTGTCACAAGTGGTACAAGACAGCTGCACGGGTGGGCTTGACCATAAAAAAATCTTATAAAATAGAACTGACGTCTCAAAATCATTTTAGTACCTGAACAGAATGAAAGGTGTCTCCCAGAAAATCCCCATGGCACTCCAGGTGGCTGGGAAGGGAAATCTCCGTTCGCTGAGGTGAGATTGTGAACCCGAGGGTCAGGAGAGAATGAACTTGCCCCGATGCTTTGGATTGATCCAGAGCCCATTGCAGGTAGCAGTGGATCACTGGATCGCTGGATCACTGGATCACTGGATCACTTCCCACGGAAGCTGCACAGTTCCCTGCTATTTAGGAACATGGAAAAATACGGAAAGCCTGAGGAATTGCAGTTCTTTTGGAAATGGCTTTGCTCAGAACTCCTACTGCTCCTTATTGCTGCAAAGTCCTCTCCAGAAGTTCCTTGTGTGAGGGACAAGCAGCCTCCCAAATTGCCGGGGGGGTTAGACCCACCCCAGGGCAGTAAAAGGAGCGTGTGCTCCCTCAGCTCCTCTCAGTAACAGCTTGTCACACAATCACAGAGGGCACACAGGGGACGTTGCCGGGACATGACTTGGTTCATTCTCTCAGGGATTCTCTTTCCTTCTGTCTTCAGCCGCAGCAGCCAAGGCAGGAGAGGAACTGTCTGACAAAGGTTTCATTGACACAAGTGGATGATTTTTGTTAGAAAGCACTTCCTTCTCTGCTGAAGGCTTTGAAGTGTTGCCTTTGTTCTTTCAGGCTTGCTGGGGTTTTTTTCCTCTCTAAAAGTGATAGACAAAGTACTTGAAAGTCATCTTTTAGTCCAGACAGAATAACAGGAGCAGCAACAGGAGCCCTTCATTTGAAAAGGTGTCATCCTGCTCGAGTGATGCATTTGAAATATCAGTTTCTAATCCTTGTCAAGAAAACAGTGCCTTAAATAATTCAAAAGTGCCCGTTGAATTTTAAACCATGATTTACTCCTCGAGTTGTCTTCTTCCTTCTGTGCATCTCAGCGTGCCCTGGCTCTGCTGCCTCTGATCTTTGTCCCTCTTTCATGTGGCTTTTGCAAAATGGATTAATGGAGATGAACTCCCTGTAAAGTGCAGTGAATCAGCATCCAAAGGTGCCATTGTGGGGTAAGGGATTATAAATAAATCTGGGTTTTAATATCTGAGCAGTCTGGTAGATTTGGGGTTTCTGAAAGCTGAAATTCTGGGTGTTTTTCTTTTTTTTGCTCCTTAGCACCCAGTGTTGTTCATCCCTGGTGTGGAGACCCGGTTCTCCATGGCTGAGTAAATGGAAATTTCCCTCCTCTGGTGAGAGGGTCAGATCTGTTGCAGACCCTGCAGGATCTGGAGGTTCCAGGTGAGGAGAAGGGCCCGTGATAACACTGCCAGCAAGGAAGTTCCTGCTCTAAAGAACTCCAGCTCAGTCAGACCACAGAGATCAGCAAACCACCAGGGACAGCTTCCTGTGGTTTGACACTGGAACCCTGCAGTGAAGCGTGGCTGGGTTAACTCCTGATTGACTCTCTGGCTTAAAGTTTTCATGTCCATATCTCCAGGTTGTTCTCCACCACAGAGGCTTCCTTGGCAGGGAAGGATGGGTGATTCCAGCAGTGCAATTCCGTTTGGTGCTCCCAGACTGAGTGTCAGGGTGAAAAGCTTCTGAGTGCAGTGCCTGGGCTTTGTTTTCCCCACCCCACAATCAGAGGCTCGCCTGCATGTGCTCTGACCTGGCAGCCACGGGAAAAGTGGACAGAGCTCAGCAGCAGCAAGAGGGATTTCTGTCCCCATCCAAATCCCTGGGTTTGGAAAAGGCAAGGAAAAAGAAATGCCGTGGAAGAAAATGCCACGAGTGAAACTTATCACAGAATCCCAGGATGGTTTGGGTTGGAAAAGACCTTAAAGCCCATCCCATTCCACCCTGCCATGGCAGGGACACCTCCCACTGTCCCAGGCTGCTCCAAGCCCCAATGTCCAGCCTGGCCTTGGGCACTGCCAGGGATCCAGGGGCAGCCACAGCTGCTCTGGGCACCCGTGCCAGGGCCTGCCCACCCTCCCAGGGGAGGATTTCTGTGCAATACCTCATCAAACTGCTAGTTTGGTTCCAGCTTTATTAGCTCCATTTTTCCCGGGACCCCGGCAGTGTCACCAGAGCCCATCTGGGTGATCCCCACCCTCCTCAGCAGTGAAGCAGCTCAAGGTCGAATTCCCAGTGGCGTCACTGGGATGAGCTGGGCTGCCCTGGCCATCCCAGGGCCCGGCAGTGGTCTGAGGGCTCATCCCCCACTTGCACAAGACTGATAAAGCTGAGCTGATAAACCCTGGGAAGTGATAAAGCACTAAAATCAGGGAAATGGTCCCAAGAACCCCACAAAGTGCCCTTGTGTCAATCCCTTAAAACCCAGCCAGGCTAATTCTGCCTCTCCATCTGCTCTGGTGCCTTGTTCCATCTCCCTGAGCTTCCCAACAGAGCTGGGTGAGCTTTTATAACCTGAATTTCCAACAAAATGTTTGCCCACAATTTCCTAAACATTTCATTAAAGTAATATTTAAAAAAGGACTCCTTTTTAGTGTGGCTGTCACTGATGGGAGGCCCATCTCACTTCTGCTGAGCTGAATTTCCCTTATTTCTCATCACTGGGATAAGTTAGAGGTCAGTCTTTATGAACTGCAAAAAATCAGAGTTATTGGGATTTATAGGGAAAAAAGGATCATTCTTTGCTCCTTGCTCTTTCTGCTGCTCCTCTCCCTCCTTCAGGACTGCAGCAGCAGCGGAAACAAACCCCAATAAAGCAGCCTGAACGCTGCTTTTTTTCAAGTCCCCATTCTTAGCAGAAGCAATGCTCAGCTGGAAGCCCAATAAAACCTTTGAAGCAGTAATTTGCGCCCATTCTTTTAAAGCCTTTTCCCATTTTAAATATTGGTATAAAAAGGGGATTTGAGGCATCGGGATCGCCAAAGCAAACATTTGACACGCTGTTATATTAGACTTGTAGAGTATAAAGCTCAGGCACATGAACCCAGGCTGCTGCTGGGCTGGGGATCGGTGCTTGCTGCTGCAGGAAGGACAAAAATGATGGAAAATTTCTGTTTCTGTGTGCTTGGACTTGCTGTTGTTAAAGAGGAGGAGGGTTGCACCAAGTTGGGATGGCAACAAGCTGTAAAAAGAAAATCTTCCTGTTCTAGGATGGAGGATATTGGCTAATTTCTGTCTTTCAGCACAGCCCCAGTGCCACTGACACACTTTCCCTCTGCTGGGCCACAGATATTTATATTTGGGTGTTGTCGTGGAAACTCCCCAGGCTCAGAGGTTCCTTGGGGTTCTGTTTCTGAAAGATGACACCGGGAGCCCAGATCCCAGACCTGCAGAAGGCTTTCACTTTATGGACCAGAGCATGTAAAGCTCAATCCCCTTCCTCGGACTCAGCTCCTGGATTTTGGGAGCAGGGAGATGGATGTAAAATTTCCCATAGCAATAAATAAGTGTTCGGTGCGCAGAGGGTTTGATAAAAGCCACTTTTCACCATCTCTCCCTCTCTTTTCCTCCCTTTTTCTGCTGTCCTGGAGGCCAGGGAGGCTCCTCTGTGCTTTTGGGAGCAATCTCCCCATCCAATTCCCTGGTTTGTGAAATCTGGTGGAAACCTATCTTTAAAATCTTTATTCTCTTGAAATTACCAGCGATTAAAAACTTCTGGGATAGAAAGGAATGGGAGAAGAAATCCACACGGCACGGGGCTCTTTTGGCTTCCAGGTAAAACATTCCACATGCCCAAGGTGAAAAGCAAGGCCTGATGCTCTGTGTTTGTCATCTCCACTGGCAAATCCAACACTGCAGCTCCTGTTCCTGCTGGAAAGAAAAACAAACTGGGAACAATGGGAGAAAGCCCAGAGCCCGGCCTGGAGCGGGGCTGAGGGGAATTCAGTCATTTCCCAGGCTCCAGCTGGAAAAGGGAATCCCAGTGCTGGGATTGAGGGGTGAGGGAGCAGAGGGGGATGTGGGGTGGTGCCCTGTGTGTGCTCACTCATTCCAGTGTCTGACAGGGATCCAGGGATTTAAATTGAGCTCATTTAGGGCTCCCTGGCCTCGATTCTTACTGGAGCTGTGCTCTGAATGCAGTGGGGGAAGGTGTAAATGAGTTTATCTCTGAAGCCGGTATTTGGAAAAACCCACCGAGGTAGCCAAGAGCAGAAAATTCTGTTTGAAAGAGGGACATACTCAGTTCCCTGACTCTGCAGAACAAGGGAGAAGATTTTAAAGAAAGCCCTGAGTTTAATGAGTGATACTAGAAGTGCTGCTTGCACATGAACCACGAGGCTCTCCTCAGCAGAGGCACAGATTTCCCTGGAAATTCAAAACAAAAAAGGAAAAATAGAGTCCTGCAGGGGCATTTAAGATGCTGCCCTTCCCCAGAACCAGGCAGTTCCCAGTGTTCATGTCCAGGCCGTGCTGGACATGCTGGAAGCACGGAGTGGAACCTCCCCTCACAAACATGTCGCTGTTTTTTCCTTCGCTCGTGGCATAAATCATAGGAGGGGAAAAAAATCCTGTTAGCACAGAGCTCAGGTTTGTTTATTTTTTTGCCAGCTGCAACACGCTACCCTCTTAGGGGATCGTGGAAAACCAGGGCTGCTCGAGGCTGGAGTGGCATGTCAGCCCCAAACTGGGGTCTGGCCCCTCTCAGTGAATTACAGCCTTGTCAGGAGCCCATTATCCACATCCATCCATACATTTCTACATCCAGAGATGGAGTTTGTTCCAATTAACGTCGGGGTTTTTTATCAAATCAAATACCTGCACACTAAATTATGTTCCTGGTGCCAGGCTGGCTCTGCCTCCCTCAGCCCTGGGACACAGGGGGTTTGTTTGAGTGGCCCGGGAGGTCCCGTGGAGCTGAGGAAACGCTGCCTGACCTTCCCACGTGGTTTGTTTGGGAATATTCGCCACAACACATCCCAGTGCTGCTCCTTATTGGTAAAAATATTCCAGGGCAAAGCGTGGAGGCTTGGGGTGCTGGGGGAGGGAAGGAAGGGGCTCACTAATGGGCTGCAGCCATCCAAGATGTTTGCTCATCTGTTTGCTGAGCCCAGTTTGTTTTGTTTATTAATAGGCCTTGAAATGCCAAGGGGAAGGGTTAAGGTGAACTGAAAATGCCAGATGTTCCTGTGGCATGGAGGCTCCTTCTGTGCTGGGTACAATTAGTGGGGGGCTGGCTTTTCCCTTTTTATCCGCCCCCTCCCTCGGAGGAAAGGATGCTGTTGTTGTTTTAGAAGGAGCCAGAAATCTCAGCAGATTAAACAATTAACTGAAGGTCAGTTTCTTCGTGGCCCAGCACTTTCCATGGTCAGATGCAAGATAGAACATGCTGTAAGTAAAAAAAAAAAAAATAATAATAGCAATAAGTTAAGAAGCTTTCCTTTTTCATGGAGGAAAAGAGGAATAAAAGTTATGAACGAAGAGCATTTTTACAGGAACAGCCAGGAGATGCTCCTGCTGCCACTGTGACCTTGCAGGGGAAGAATTCCACACAGGACAACTTTAGGCAAATTAAATTGGAATACAGCATCCCTGTTCCTAAGGGTTTGGTCCTGCAGCGTATCCTCACAGGGGGAAAAATCTGTCCTTGCTTAACAACACACCCAGGAACCAGTGGCATCAGATCCTGCCTTCTGTGCTTCCCAGGAGCTTCGGGGTTGGGAGGATTGAATTCAGAGCACACTTGGGGGTGGCTTTTCCTCGAGGGGCCCTCCCCAACCCATGGCAATTCCTGTTCAGGGAGCAGAATGGAAACTTCTCCCTAATCCTGTCCCATGGATGTCTGGGACTGAGCTCGTGTGGGAGCTGAGCTGCAGGAGAAATGCAAATTTCCTGCAGTGTCTACATCAACTGCAGGCTGTGCTTGAACAGTCCTGGCCAGGCAGGGTGAGAGGGAAAGGAACGCTCCGGAGAAATTCACAGAGCGTTCCTGGAAGTGCCTGTGCTGATGGACACGCGGAGGGAAAGGATGGAAAAGGACACTGGAGCTGAGCTGACATTCTCTAGGTCAGGAAGGGACATCTGGATTTTCATTTTGTTTCTTCCTGGAAAAGGTGCTCAGGCCTTGGAGCTGCCCAGGGAGGTTTGGAGTCCCCAGCCCTGGAGGTGTCCAAGGCACTTGGTGCTCTGGGCTGGGGACAAGGCGGGGATCGGGCACAGCTTGGACTTGATGGTCCTGAGGGACTTTTCCAACCTCAGTGATTCTGGGATTATTACTGATAAAATGGAAATATGTGGCTTTTCTTGATATTTTTGATTTTAAATGATGAATTAACCTGAAGTTAAGATAAAAGTGCATCTATGAGAGAGAACCTAGCAAAAAAATTTGGATGTGTGGAGATGCCCCAGATGCAGGTGGAGCAGGAATCAATTCCAAACAAGTAAAGCTAATACCTGGTGAAGGTATTAGAAATATATCTCATTTCAGATGGCCTGGACACTTCCACACAGCCTGAACCTCAGTTTGTTTCTGAGCATTGATCCCAGGGCCTAAAGCCGAGCTTAAGTCGCTCCAGTTCAGGCTTTTATCATCTGAAATGGAGCTGGTGAGGTCAGGGTCAAGCACTGACTCCGACTGAAGCTTGCTCTATCCAGGGATCTGAAAGGCAGTGAAATCCAGCAGGACTGGGGTGTTTCTGGAGGCTTTGTCTCATCTTTAAGATCTGAGGCGTTATCCAACCTCCCCAGTACGTACAGATCCTTCTGGGGTCTGTATATCCAGGAATCTTAAAGGTTTGATACATCCAGGGATCTGAAAGCAGTGAAATCCAGCAGGATTGGGGTGTTTCTGGAGGTTTTGTCTCAAGACAGCTTCAGCAAATCCAAGAAATCAGAATATCCTTAGGATCTGAGGCCTTATCCCCAGAAGATACAGATCCTTCAGGGGAGGGAGACCCACACAGGAAACAGGTCCTGCCCAACCCCTCTGGTGCCTCACTGTTCTCCCTGCTCCGAGGGGGAGGAATCAGCCGCTCCAGGGAATGGCCCAGAGACAAACGGTGAATGGTGTGCAGTGATTTAATTGCACTATAGCCCTCCTTAAACGAGGCACAGAACATAAAGGTGGCCTGCTTCTATTTTGGATGCAGATATTATGGAAATTTATGTCCCTGATGATGCCAATCTCGTGAACCCTCTCAGGTTTCTGAACAGTTTCCAAGCTGTCCCCCTTGCTCAGTGTGGAATTCTTTGTCGTTTTGTTCTGGTTTTGCAGCGGGGCCTGGTGAACCCCCCGCGTGTGTTTTGTGTGCTGCCCTTTCCTGCCAGCCAGGGGCTGCCTCTGGCCCTGGATTTTTTGGCTGCTGGAAGAAAAGTTTTGTTTCTGAGGTGAAAAATTTGCCTTTCAAATTTCTGTGCAGTTCATACCCAGATTATAATTCATAGCCAGGGCTGAATACCAAATGACCCTGGTCCTCATTTCCACAAATATCCCGAAAGGCAGCGAGTGAGGCAGGGGAAAACACTGGCCCAAATCCAGGGCTGTTCCCAAATCAATGGCATT
The DNA here is from genome assembly GCF_017639235.1 of Corvus kubaryi. NCBI lineage: Eukaryota > Metazoa > Chordata > Aves > Passeriformes > Corvidae > Corvus > Corvus kubaryi. Next base: position 1,690,904 of record NW_024581084.1, read on the forward strand.
TATGGAAAGGTTGGATTTGGCCTGTTCCATCTTTCATTTCAAGATCTCAGATTAACAGAATATAAATATTGCATGATGCCCCAGAGCTGCCCCAGCAAATGGCTCCAAGATGCATCTTTCCTCCTTGAACAAGGCAAATATTGTGAGATGGAGTCTCCAAGAGAAAGACTGGAAAAGCTGTTAGTGGCTGTTCCTGATGTGTGCTCCAAGGTGCTTGTGGAGACTGAAACTTGGAGGAGAAACTCCCAACATGAACCAGAAACTCTTTTTGGCACCCCCAGAACAATCCTCAGTTGCTTTTTCCATGATGCATCATTAAAAGGGTTTCGTCAAACTTAGTCCTGCTGGTTCCACGCTGTCTATTATCCCAAGAATTTTCCATAACAAGGGAAAAGAAGGAAATGTGAACTTTATTGAAAGGGAGAAAAACTCGCTGGAAATTGTACTGAAGAGTTTTCAAGGCTCCTGCAGTCGAGCAAGATTTGCCGTATCTTGGCAATTATGGCTTATTCCTGCTCTGTTCCCTGTTTTCCAGAGGTATGGGAGCAGCTCGGGGGTTTTAATTATGGAATAACACCTTAATGTGACGCCGGGAGTGCTCCATGTCTGCTGCTGACGGTGATTCCTGTTGGGATGCCAAGCAGTGGGATATATCCTTGCAAACCCCATCCCGCCATCCCTGCTCTTCCACGCCAAAATAGTGACCAAGCACAGGTTACACTTCCATTCTGGAATCGTTGCTTTCTGGGATTGAAATTTTGGGATAAAACACACGGATTTCAGCTGTATCCCTAGGGTCGCCAGCTCTGGTCCTGTAGGATACCTGTGGTGTGGAACACGTGGTTGGGATTTCTCCATCGGTGCTGGATGTGTCATTTTCCTGGCACATCATTCATAAGCTGGGAATTTCATCCCTGATTTCCACAGTGTCCTGCTGAAAACCACCCGGGTTTCACTTTTCAGCAACACTGAAAATGAATAAAAGAAGAAGGTGGGGGCTGAGCGTGGTGGTTGTGTTTGAACTGGGGTCAGTTTTGTTGAGTAATGGATCAATCAGCTTGGAATGAGCATCCATGCTGGACAAAACACGACTGGAAATGCAGAGGCCAAGGGGTTGTGAAGGATTTCCCAGCATTGCCTTCCCAGGTAGGAACCTTGCACTAAACAGGACCTGGCCCAGATCTTTGTTGCCTCCCTAGGATGTGCACTGATCCTTTATTGTGTCTTATCCATGGAGACAGAGAACCATTTATCCCCTGAATTTAAAGACCTGATGTGTGTTCTTCCTGGTTTTCCTGACTGTGGCTGATTAACTCCAGTTCTGCCACTCTCCTGTGTCTCATTTCCCAAAACCCCTGACCTGGTCTCAGGGATCCAGACGAATTTTGGAATTGATCCTTTTCCAGAAGCTGTTACAGGAGGCTGCCTTTGCCAGCAGGTGTCACCATAAGAGAACGATAATTCCAGCTTGGCTGTTCGGCAGGAAACGGGAATTCTGTCCCTGCAGTTATCCCTGCTCTGCATCCCACTGGAACTCCTTTATTCCACAGTGCCTTAGAATTGGTTTAGAAAATAAGTAAGGCCTGAAAGCAGAAGACTCCCAAGCAAAGGGAACCACACTGAGTTTGGAAAAGAAGCTCGGAAAAGTTATCAGGGATTTTATGAAGCAGGTGAGGATTTGGGATGGCAGAGGCCTCTGGATCTGTGCGTTCCATCAACTCCCGGGGCTGCAGCAGCCGGGAGCACCGGCAGCTTTTCCTCCTGCACTATCTCTGTGTGCCCTGAGCTGTGTTCTGCAGGCAGCAGCTCCCCAGACCCCGGTATTTGCACAGAAGCCCGGGGAATCCCTCCCAGGTGAGCTGTGCCCTCTCACTGGGATTTATCCAGGGGATAATCATTGCAGAAGTGAGGATCTCGTTCTCCTGCTCTCCCCTTTGCACCAACCAGCAGGAACAAGTGTCTGTCCAAAGGATTGGCAGGAGACGCTTCAACAAAAGTGGATTTTGTCCCAGATTTCGTGATTTTCATGAGCTGTGTCACTGCAGAGAAGTTTTGGGGTGGTTCTGGCTGAGTTGGTCATTTTTGTGGAGCCCGGGTAGCTGCAGGACAAGCTGGATCCCCAGGACTGCCACGTGCCGGGGAAAGGGTCTGAGAAAGCGTTTTTGGGTTTCTCTTTTCTTGCATAAATATTGGCAATCAAACCCTCTGCACACTGAAGGATTAGTATTTCGCCCTTTATCGAAATACACTCCGTTCCCCCCTGCCCCCTCCCCAAAAATAAAATAGCGTTGTTTGAAATTTCCAGGGAAGCTCAAGGCCTAAAGCATTGGGTGAGATGTAAATTTCTTAAAATATTTATCCATCCATAAGTGGCTACATATTTGACATTATTATAGGGTTTCTCAGTGTTCCATTTTATTAAAAAATATTTATTTGGTTTCTAAGATTACTGCTTCTCTGACCACAGAAAATTCAATTACCGAAAACTGCAGCTATCAAATTGGTTGAAAATAAATAGCCTTTTATCCAAACCTGGCATGGACTGGTTTACTTTTAATACGTAGCCATAAAAAAAAGAAGCTCTTTCCACCGAGAGCCGGTTGGGTACAGAGCGGGAAGCCAAGGAATACTTTGCATCATCAGGTTTTATTTAAAATAAGGGAGGGAGGGGGGAGAAAATAAGTCGTTATGAGACTAATTAGCAGCTCGTTTTTCTTTTTTGTTTGAATAAGCGACAGGAGATCTCTCAAGGCGTTTCTTTTGTTACCATAAGAGAGTTTTGATGCCCGAGATACGCAGGTAGCGATCCCGAAGGTTTTCTGGAAGCGCTGGATGTCTCCTACCTGCGAGGTTTAAAACAGGCATTGAGTTTGCAGGTGGTGAATAATAGAAATTAGAGCTGGAAGAACGGCTGGAGGTCACCTGGGCGGGATTGCAAATTGGTTTTCATCTTCACCAGCGCTGTCTCGAGACTTGCAGAGGTTTATTAAGGAAGGAGGGACTCGAGTGTGGATAAAGGATTTGGGATACAGGGGAAATACGTGGTGTCTGCTCAGCCACCACCACCCCAGATCTACCAATGCTCTCGCGAAGGCAAAATAAACCAGGGGGGAGCGAATTTTAAAAGAATCTTTGTCATTTCCACCTCGTAACAAGCTGGGCTGAGAATTGCGCTCCTTGCATTTGCTAAACAACCACGTTGCTTTTCCAGGCCTGCGAGAAAGTCCCTTCCACACCGCGCCTGAAGTCACCGCATCTTTCAGCCGGGGCCGAGGGGCATCAAAGGCTGGAATGCGAAGCATCCCTGCCCCGTGGCACGGCAGGAGCTGGGCGCTAACAGGAGCTGTTGGCGCTGCGCTGGCGCGGAGCCCCCGCTGTCCCCAGATCAAGGATGCTGCTGAGAGATGGCCCCGCTGCCGGGATGCTCCAAAGAGCCGCCTGGGCCAGCCCCGGCATGAAAAGCCACGAGATCAAAGCTCAGGAGAAAGGGAGATAACGCCATGGGCACGTGGGCCTCCCGAAAATGCTGGGTTACAGGGAAAATGCCTCGCTCCTGGGGAATGAGTGCTCACAGGTAACTCCGAGGCGAGGTGCGGAGCTGAGGAGGTTAAAAGAGAAATAGGAACACGGCAGGATTCAAAATCTCACGGTTTGTTGCTTTGGAAAGATATCTCAGTTCCCTGAAAGATCCGTGGGGAAACAGGGCAGCTGCCGAGATGGGTTAAAATATTCCTGTGTCTCCCATTGGGCACAGGAGGGAATCTCAGTTATAGCCATTTCCTGGAAAACTGGAAGCGTTTTGTACTTCTCGGAGTTGTCAGGCTTTGGGAATGCACGGGAGGAGGATCACCTGGAGATCTTGGTCAGAGCTTGTGGGTCAAGGCAGCAACCCGGACCTTTTCCCAGCTTATCCCCTTTAGGTGGCACCTAAATTCCCCCTCCCCTGAGCCTTTCCAGCTGCCAGACAGAGCCATCCCAAAGGGTTGTGCTGCCGAGTTTATTAAAGCGAAATAACGCTTAGGAAGGGCTTTAAGAAGATTTTGTGAGGAAAGGACTCACTTAGGGTTGAAGAATAGCTGGCTGCTGTTCCATGGATGTGGTTTTGCAGGTCTGTACACACGTCCCATTGTACACAAAAGCCACTTATTTGTTTAAGGCTGTTGCTGAGTGTATTATGTGACACGGAGCCATCCAGAGAGGCTGCACCAGCCAGAACTGCAGGGAGAACAGAGCCTGGACCTGCACTTTAATCCCCTTTCTGCTGTGATTTCCCAATTGCATCGGGAGGCGAAGTCTCCCTGAGCTTAGAGTGTGATTCTGCAGGAAGATAATCCACCCATGGCTCTGCCACGGCTTTTCCAGGAGCCTTTTCCCGGCTCCCCCGGAGGAGAAGCAACCCCCCCCCCCGCTCCCTGCAGAGCCTGGGAGCTGCAATGCTGCTGAAATGTAGTTTGGGGATAAAATGTAGTTGAGGTATCTGTAATGGATCCTGCGCTCAAAGCCAATAGAGCATGAGCTCAGCAATCAGTTGGCAGCCCATAAAATCTCTGTTACCTTTCTTTTCTTTTCCTTTTTTTTTCCTATGGTTCTTAAAGTGATGGTGTGAGGGAAGCTGAAAGATTGGGATTTACAGGAGCAGCTCCAGCCTTCTGGAGCAAACGGAAATAAAAGCCTGTTGCAATTTTGTGCTGGCCTGGGTGCCTGCAGTGATGTCCCCGCTGTCCCACTCCGGCTGAGCTGAGCCCAAACTGCTCCACTCCCACTCTTGGCTTGTGCCTCCTGACCAGCAGTAAAACAACATCACTTGCAGCAATCCCTGGAAGTCTGTTGGTCCAAAAACCTCCTGTATTTATATATATTTGGAATGGCTGCTTCCAGATAACGTTGCTTTCCTCGTTTGAAAAACCCTGCCCTGAATAAAGAGCTTCTTTGGGATGTTTTAAATGGGAGTTAGTGCTTAATGTTGCCTTGGAAGCAGAGACCCTTCATGTTCCAGGGCTCCTACAAACAACACATTGACTGTGGCCCCACTTCATATTCTCACTAAATCAAGGTAAAGTTTTTTAAAGCCCAATTCATATTAAAAAATTTTCCTGCGGGTGTGAAGTGATTTTGACAGAGGCACAGCTCACACTGAGAACCCTCCAGACTTGTGGCTTCAGAGCAAAGAAGGGAAAAAATATAGCTTGGGGTGGGGACAGGAGGTAGAAATAGTTTGAGAGGACCCTTTGGTCTTTAATTCATGTCAGAAGAGCCCAGCTGTCACCCAGCACTTGTCCCAGATTTATGGATCATCTGTTTTGTTAATGCTTGCGGATCTCTTGCTGAACATAACCCTTCTGGAGGGTTTTTTCCCTGATCAAAGGCTGCTCGAGTTATAAATGTCCCTGTGATATCTTGAGGTTTTGCTAAGAAGAAGCTGCATTGATGGGAGGGTTCTCGGGGTTCTGATGAAGCCATATATCTTCCCAGTGTATCTTCACAAGCTGCACTTTAATTTTGCTGTGTGCTGAACAATCTGTGCTTTGCCAGAAGCGGCTGAGGGGTTTCTGGGCTGAATGCGACCACGCGGAACGAGGCCATTTGTTCACTGCCAGCATCACCTGAAACACTGAACAGCCACTTTTAAAGATTTACAACCTTTTGTCTTGAATTCACTCACAAGTAAAGTTTTAGGAGTTTATACCTGTGTGCCTGCAGGTGGAGATTTAAGGTTAAAGGCGAATAAAGTAAAGCAGGGTTTGAAGCTTGTGTAGCTCACGATGTGACAACTGGTTCTTCACCCCTCTGTTCCAATGGATTTCCAATTGGTATGGAAATAAAAGCCTGTTGCAGGTTTTATTTTAATGGAATATTATTTTAGGCTATTATTTTTATGGAATTAAAGGCTGTTCGTGGATCAGCAGCTGCCTGGCACGTGTGTCCTCAGATGAGCTTCTTTCCCTGCACCATTCCAGCAGCAGCTTCCAGCCAAGGTCTGGGGACCCTGGGGGTTGGAGGAAACAGGGAGTTTGTGGTTAGCTGTCCTCTCTTTTGTAAAAGGAAGGAGCTCCATTATTCCTATGAAATTCCATGGGCAATAGTGGATTTCTGCCCTCTTAGGCTGGGCAAAGCCCGGAGGTGTCTGAAGCTGAACGTTTGCCAGAAGCAGCTAAATTACAGCTGAAGTGTCTCAGGTGTGCCCGAGCTGAGAAAGGATCATCCACCAGGGAATGGCAGCAGAGGGATTTCATTTCCAAATCATGAAATCATGGAATGGTTTGGGTGGGAAGGGACCTTAAAGACCATTTAATTCCACCCCTGCCACAGGCAGGGACACCTTCCACTGTCCCAGGGTGCTCCAAGCCCTGTCCAACCTGACCCTGGACACTTCCAGGGATCCAGGGGCAGCCAGAACTTTTCTGAAACCTGGGATTTTAGGACACACCTGAATTGTTTTAACTGAGCCCCTGCCATAGAAAGACTGAAAAGTCTTGATGGTTCCTTCAGCTTTTGGATGGGAGCTTTGCCAGGGATGGAGCGAGGCAGGAAGCTCCTGTCCCTTTGGGAGCTAATTAGGCACATTCCCATAAGGAATATCCCTTGTCCTGGAGCCTGGGGGGATTTGCTACAACATTTGGCGAGCTTCTGGGTATGGGAGACAAAAAAAATGGAGAAACTGGAATTTTGAAGTGATTTCAGAAGAGGCATCCCATCGGTTGGCTCAAGAGCAGCACAGACGAGTTTGCTGGGATTGTTTCCCTGGGAATGTCCCCCAGACACCAAGGAATGAGCGTCCCAAATCAATCTCCTGCATCCGCAGGGGAGGAGACGTGAGGGAAGGAAGACAACGCCCAAACCACAGAGTTGCACCTTGACCAGACTCCAGACCCTAATTCCAGGCTCATCCAGACGCAGGTTTAGGTTTGCTCATTTTAGAGCTGAGACCAACGACAGCTCCCAGCCTCTGCCTGGAATACTCGGAAAAGGCCGCGGCATTCCGAGATCTTTGGAGTGAAGGTGTTAATTTTCATCCATTTTTAGCAAGGCATGATTATTGCTGGCCTGACCACTTCATTGGAAATGCTTTAATTACTTGAGAACAAACTGTTTTACACAAATCCCACAGCAGCTGAGCGATACTTTGGAAGCCAAATATTCTGGATTATTTTGTGTATGTGAGAGCAGGAAAGGGGTCCAGAGCACTCCATGAAAAGCTAAAATCACAGCCCAGTGTCCATTCCATCACTCACCAGGAATTCACGTGGAATTTCATCGGAGATCTGTGTTTTAGGTACAAATTTGGAGGGTTTATTGCAGCTTTAAAGTGCATGCAGATTATTTTCCTTTAATTCCAAGGCACATTACACCCAGCCAAGTCTGGTGTCATTTTACAGACATGAAAACATAGAAATTCTCTTCTCAAATTCCCTGTTGTTTATTGGTGAGGATTCCCCTTTCTTTTACAGCAGCAGCAGGGAGGAATTCATTGCCTGAGCTGGTTTTATTTATATGATTTATTTTATTTATATTATTTATGTTCCTCCTTCAGTGTTTGTTAATCTGAACTCGGATAACAAACTCTGTCCCATCTGATTTAAGGCTATGGATAGATGAGAAAAAGAAAAAAGCTGCAGCATCTGAGCTAATAATTCATAATTAATAAGCTTTGCTTATTTCTGAGGTTGGCAACATTCTCAGGGCAGTTCAAAGGTTTTATCCTCGTTTTATTTGTTCCAAATAATGGGATTTTTTTCCAACTTTCTGTTGAATTGGATTAGACTCTCTGGAAAAAATTTATGTTAAAATGAGCCTGCATTTTGCTGTTGTCAGGCTGACAAGAGGAATCCATTGGAGTGTGCATAGGGAGGAAAAAAATTGGGATTACATTTGATCTTCTGCCTTTCTCACAATGTGATCTGGAAAGCTGCGAGCAAACATTTTAATCTTTTGTGGTGAATCACCAAACACTGGGAATGGGGCTTGCTCAGGGCACAGATGGAGCTCCCAACCCACAGCGAGGAGGTTTGGAGTGTTAAATGATGCTGTGCTGTACACAGAGATCTGTAAAAATGCCCAGTTCCCTTCGGGGTGAAGTGAAAAATAAACCCATGTATTCATTTCTTGTATTAATGCAACATTTCTCCAGGAATATTGCTAGAACTCCTGTAAAAGAGTGTGTATTTAAGGTGGTTCTTGCTCTCCTTTCCAGAAAGAAACATGAAAAAAAAGGAAGCTGAGGAAATGCAGGAATTTCGAAATAAAAATCAGAAACAGAGATCACAAACTCCAAAGTTTGTTTCTCCTGCAGTGAAAACCAGTCTGCTTTTCTGGCTGGGTCCAGACTAGCTCACAATCAAATTTCCAGGATTTTTCATGGAAATTTTCCAGCCTGGAAGTACAGAGGGAGCATGTACAGACAGAGAAGGATGGAAGAGGGGTGGTAAATTCCCTAATAAATCTGTCAGTGGGAAAGACCCTTGGAAAGAGCCGGGTTCGTAGCTGTCTCCAGCTACCACATCCCATCTTCTACCAGCAGAACTCGCCGGGTTTAAAAGTCGATTTCTCCTCTGAAAATGTTAAATTTGCTGGCATACGATGGCAGCTTTTGACATTGGAATATGGGGCCATTCCATTAGATTTACAGTCTCCAAGTCCATATTCCCTTGAAGATTAAACCTTCATTAAGTTCCCCCTTTTTTTCCCCTTTATTTCCTGCCTTTTGCTCACATCACACTCTAAGTTTCATAAGCACTCCTGGGTTTAGTGCTTTAATAAAACCAGCTTTGGTGGAGGTTTAAAGGCCCTTCAGATTCTCCCAAAACCTTTTGGAAATTCCCCCCTAAATCAGTAATCCAACCTCCCTTCCCCATCCCCTTGTCTCCCACCATACATCTTCATTAAGATGCATCCCGAAGAAGGCAGCCTGTAATTTAAACGATCACACCAAGCCTCGATTTTCTCTTTTTCCCTCCCTTTTTGGGATTTTTCCCCCCATTGTTATGACTAGACAGAGGATCATACTGAGTGCATTAGCCAGGCTCTGACTCAGGACACCTCCTGCTTGGAATGCCATTGCTCCCTGGAAGGAAAGGGCTGAACCCTCCTCTCCTGCAGCCCTGAACCCCTCTCCGTGGCCATATTTCTGCCACAGGAATACTTTGCTGGCAGCTCCAGCCAGGCAGCGTTGGAGAGCTGCGGTAGTTTGTTGTCAAAATGAAAAATGGTTCAGTGCAAAAGGTCCCGGCGCTGGGATGCGAACAATCAAGGAACACTAAGTCAAGCATTTGACAAGGAACTTTGGTCTTGCTGTTAAATACCACTTAATATTGTCCTGCCCGATAATCCCTGCTGTTTAACAACCCTGGAATCACGGCTCGGGGATGGCATCCTGCCTTTCCTGAGGGGAAAAACCCAGGCCAGATGTCAGGGATTTGCCGGCAAAGGGAAAGATGTGTCTTTTAACAGCCAGGGAAAATTGAGATGTTGCGAAAAGGAGACAATTGCAGGCACGTTGTGGTCTCGGTTCTGCTTTGGGGTTTGTGTGCAGGACGTTCAGGAGCGTTGCAGTTCCAGCTGAGGGTGGTTAGAGGTGAAAGCTGAGGAATTTCCAGCCCTCATGGAAGCTCCTGTGTACTGGGAACAACCCCGGAGCAAAGAGACTCATCCCGACCTTTATTGGGAGTGGAACTGGAAAATTTTGCTGTTATCACCTCGATCTCTACAGCTTCACCTTAAAAAGTCCTTCCTCATGGGACAGGTTGTCTTTTCCAGGGAAGATTTGTTGCCTTCAGGCCGTGACCTCTCCTGTCTCCCTGCTTTGACTGGTCCTGCTCAGATAAACCTCAGATCTTGGGGGCATTTTCCTCCTCTCCTCTCAATCCCTGATCTCGAGCCATCCCAGCTCACTTCTCTATTCTGATGTGTCTTTTTGGTGATCGGGTTCTCTTTGTAACTAATTTTCCTTTTTCATTTTTATTTTAATGCTTTTAATATAGTCTTTGTAAATAAAAACCTTTCCTTTTGTGAGTTTGGTCCCGTTCTGAACCCAAACTTCTGCATCATGAATTGGGAACTGTGTGAAGAGATTCTTCACTAAAGTGGCAGAAGATGAACAGATTATTGACCTGAAAGCGCAGAGGACATTCCTTCATTTTAGCTTGGCTACAAATCCAAGCCGGAGCCAGGAATAATCATATTCACACTGAGGGGGGAAAAAAAGGAAAAAGAAAGAAGGATCACAGATTGTAGAAAAGTTAAATGAGAAACTCCAAGGATTGTTATTGATCTTTAATTTCCACCCAGGAATTCTGGGGTCACAAACAGTTCAAAGGGAATAATTCTTAGCCAGAGAGGTTTTGGATTTCCCATCCCTGGCAGTGTCCAAGGCAAGGCTGGCTGGGGTTTGGAGCACCCTGGGATAGGGGAAGGTGTCCCTGCCCATGGCAGGGGTGGCACTGGATGATTTTTAAGGTCCCTTCAACCCAAACCATTCCATGATCCCATGGATTCGCAAACAGGGATAATTATTTTTGAATGACTGGAAGGAGAAGCCCAAGCAGTTCAGGAAAAGCTTCAAGGCAGCATTTGGAGAAAAGAGTTGAGACCTGGAGGAACTCGACCTCTCCTTGGTGACCCTTCGGGGACAGTTTCCTGCGGCCCAAGGGGGCCGGGCAGTTTTCCCAGTGCCGGCTGTTCCTGCCCCAGGAGCTGTCGGGGCAGGCCTGGCGGGAGCAGCGTTGTGTTTGCAGCCCCAACTGAACCCAATATCCCACACAAAGGCAGGGAAACGCTGTGAGAGGAGGCTGCTGGCAAATATTTTCCTTCTCTTGATGTGTCAGCGGGGTTCTGGCAGGTGCCCTTAGGAAAACACATCCCACATTTCGGAGCACTCAGCACCCCCCGGGCCCACGGCCTTTCTTCGGGCTGCCCTCGGGCTCTGCTCCACACCGGAGGGGTTCAAAGCCAAACACAGCCCCTGCTCCACGGGCTGGAAGCTACAAAGGGTTGGGGAGGTGATGTTTGGAGCTGGGAAAAGCTGGAAAAGCAGCCAGCGGCGTTCCCAGAGGGCTGGGAGAAGGCAGGAGCTGGGCTAAAAGCTAAAGCAACAGGGAAAGGGAATTCTGCGGGATGGAGAGAACCTGCCTGGGAGGGGAGCGAGGGCAGGGGAGGTCACAGCCAGCCTGGAGCTGAGCTGGCTGCAGGAGGTGAAGGCGGAAGTTTGGGAAGTGGAGGGAAATCAGAGCCCAGGATTGTCGAGGAGTGGGGGCTCTGGCCTGAGCTCAGCTCAGGGTGGGAATTGCCACCACCCAGGGGACAAGAGCACAGAGACAGACCCTGACATTGTCACCGGAGCCGTGTCCCAGAGAGCTGCCAATGCAGAAAGGTTTTAAAGAGAGAGACTAAAAATACACTTCCATCACAGAAAGAAAGAAATTCCAAATTTAATAATTTAATTTATTGCCGTAATTATATGATTAAAATCTAATTAATTTTGTTTCCATTTTTATTTGTTATTAATTTTAAACTAAACAATAGTTAGTTTATAAATTAAAAATAAATAAATCATGGCATGAGTTTAAAAGACTGAAGGAACAGACAGAACTCACTCTAATCTTTCTTGAAAATTGCTTTTTTCCTTATTCAATTCTCTAAACAAGTGAAAGAATATCACATTGAAGAGTGAAGAAAAGGCTGACTTTTACCGAGCAGCAATTCCTGTGCGAGTTATCCTTAATTTTCTGCAGAGAGGGGGATTTTGTTTGTTATTTTCTCCTCGCCCTGCTGCAATCCCAGCCCGTGGGCTCCACGGGAGCTGGGTTCTGTTTCAAGACTGCTCAGCTTTACGAGCCAGGCGCTGCTTCCCTCGTCCCACGGCCCCCGAGGGAGCGCTGGGATCGGGGCTGGAAATTTATGGTGAGGAAATGATCGTCTGCCAGGCTGGAGAAGCCGGCAGATATCGGCTCAGGTGGGTCACATCTCGTCAGGCAGCAACCCCGCAGCTCCTGGGGCTGGGTTTCTCCATGGATAGGAGCTGCTCTCAGTCCTCGGGATGGATTACTCTGGGCCTTGAGGAGGTGAAGTGGAAAACTGGTTCAGGGTTTTTCCGTGCTCTGTGTGCTGGAAGTGTCAAAACCAAGGGATAAAAACAGGGATTTCCCCCCAGGGCTCACCTGGAGATGGGGTGTGTCCAGTTTGGGGGTTTTATGTGGGAAGAAAAAAGGTAGGAATGGGATGTTGAGCTGGGAGTTCTCTGTCCCAGCTGGATCGGAGCTGGGCAGTGCTGGTGCATCCCTGGAAGGGTTTTCACAGGGGAAACTCCATCCTGTCAGGACCTGAGCAAGGGTTTGGGTGGGATGAGGCACCACTGTGACACTGACAGGTATTTCTGGTGACTCAGCCTGGCCTGCAGAGCTGGATTCTCCAGCTTTCCCATCACACAGGAGCTGCAAGGGTAGGACAAGCAGCCCCAGTGGCATTTCTGGGACTTTTTAGCTGATCATTCCCTAAATAGCCACTTTCAACAGCCAGGGGAGCAAAAAAAACCTCCTGAACCTGCCTGAGTTAAAGCTCCAAAACCACCTGTGGTGTCTGCAGCACAGCTGGAAATGCCAGTCCCAGGAGAGCCCTGCATTCAGGACCAGCCTGGGGCTGGCAAGGCCCAGGGGTGTTCTAGGCAGGCATAAATATCCATCCCCGTTTTCCCAGGACTTCCCAGGAATGGATGTTCTATCAGCAGCTCGAGGGTTATTGATGGAGCATGGTCACGAGCCAGTGGAAATGTCTCGCTCTGGATTAAAAAATGAGGTTTCCAGGATCACCCTGGATCTCAGCCCAAAGCTTTGCCTTTTGGGTTGTCCAATAAAGGGATGCTGTTGTGGTTGTTTCCCTCTCGTTTCCATCATTAGCCATGGAAATTTAGGGATGTCCAGGCAGTGGGCAGCCAGGGTGCAGTGGAACTTTGTCCTCAATTCTGCTCCATCGGGCTCTAATCTCACAGAGTTTGCTCTTGAGGAATGCTTTGCAAAATTCTTGTGGTCTAAGAGTAGAAAACAGTAAATCAGAGTTCTGGGCTCCTGCACTCTATCCTTTCATCTCCAACTATTCAATCTTCTAATATTTCTCAAAAAAAAAAAGAGAAAATTGCCTCATTATATACTTTCTCAATTAAAAAAAAATTCAAAAATTGATTTCTGGACCCTTCCAAATTCTTCTTCGTTGTCTGGGATGTTCCCTGCTCTTCTTTTCCATCTGGCCAAGTGACTTCAGGAAAAGCACTCAGCTCATTTTTAGTTGTCAGTTTTTCAGCTGCAGGGAAAGCGATTGGATCTTTCTCAAAAATGATAGGAAAACCCCAAGGTTTGCTGGAATCCATTTCTCAGCCGTGTGGTCGGAAAGGAACAACTTTCTCTCATCTCCTTCTGAAAATTATGGGCCCTAATGGTCGCTCTAAATCCTACTCCCTGAATATCCGTTTTCAACCAGATACTCGGGATGAGATCGGAACTGGAATCCAGTGGCTTGGGAGACTGGGAGCAGATTGAGTCACCCAAATCACTCTGCACCTTGGGCTTTTCCTCTGCTCCACCAACAAATATAAACCTCATTATCCTGAGCTGCTTCCTGAACTGGCTCCTTTCCAGGGCTTTTCCTTGCCAAGATATCCGGCTGTCTGTGGGGACGCTCTCCATATTTTCACTTCCTGAATTGGAGTTAATGGGACCCACCTGGTCTGGTTTGGAGATGAGTCAGCAGAAGAGTCCAGCGTTTTTAGAAAGCCTCCTCGGAAGCTGAGTGTAACAGAGACTCCATCCCAGGGAAGACAGGAAGCCGGGATTGACGTCACAGAGGCTGAAAATTGCATTTGGAGCAGAATGGCTTCACTTGGAGAGGCAAATTCCTGATGGGGAGCCCAAATATATCCCTGAGTGTCACTGTGTGCACTGCAGGAGGCAGGCAGAACCTTCCCAGGAATATCCCAGCCGTGTTTCAGGAGAGGTTTTAGGTAAAGAACTGACTGCAGACAGAGCTGGGAGTGGAGGGAATCTCCTTGGTCTCACAGCAACTCCGGCCTTGCAAAATCCCCTGTTCCAACCTCCAGCAGCACTTGACCCACTCTGAGGGAAAGAAAATGGACAGCCAGGCTTGGAGAATTCCCAAAAAGCCTTGTGCTGGTGGATATCGTGGATAAATGTCAAACAACAGCAGCTTGCTGAGGTTTTGTTGGTAATTATAACTCCTTTGTCTCTTCCCAGAGAAGTGGATCCAACCCTCCCAGCCCAGGCACTGGAAGCAGTGGCAATCTTTCATTCCTGCTCCTTCCTTTCTTCTCCCTGGTAGTTGAAACGCTCAGGCTGAGCCAGCAGGAGATGAAGCTCTTCATGTGTGTATTTGTGGTTTGCAGAGAATTCCCAGCACCAGTTCCATGTTTTGGAGGGAGGAAAGAAAATAAGTGAGGGGAAGAGGCTTCCTTGGAGGCAGCGAGAGTTTCACCCCCAGGGGAACTTCCCTGGGAAAGAGAATAAAAACTGTAGGAGGTGATTGATAGGAAATCGTCAATTCTACCCCAAAGCAGAATCCCAAAACCAGACAGGTGTTTAGGCAAACACAGGGATCTGGGATGGGATGGCATGGGATGGGATGGGACGGCTCAATCTGAGTGTGCCCTCAGGGCTGCCTTTATTGGGAAGCTGAAGTCCTGAATTCTCTGCATCCATCCCAGGCATTTCCCTGAGGGAAGCCCACAGGAAAGATGGAGAGAGACTTTTCACCAGGGCCTGGAGTGCCAGGACAAGGGGGAACGGCTTCAAACTGACAGAGAGTAGGTTCAGATGGAATATCCGGAAGGAATTGTTCCCTGGGAGGGTGGGCAGGCCCTGGCACAGGGTGCCCAGAGCAGCTGTGGCTGCCCCTGGATCCCTGGCAGTGCCCAAGGCCAGGTTGGATGAGGCTTGGAGCAGCCTGGGACAGTGGGAGGTGTCCCTGCCCATGGCAGGGGGGTGGATGAGATGAGTTTTGAGGTCCCTTCCAACCCAAACCATTCCATGATTCTGTGATTTGAATTTGATTCTGTGATTTTGGGATTTCTCTGGGATGTGTCCATCGCTTCCGTGCCTGCCAGGTGGGATAAAGACATCCCGAAGTGGGGATGAAGAGGAGCTGTGTCACACCTGACCTGAGCATCTGAGGGAGAGGGGGGTTCTGAATATCCCATAGACTTTAAATAACTAATTAACCTGGCTAATTATAGAATAACTAATGCAGAGAGGAGCTCTGCTCTGGTGTGAGTGATGCACTCAGCGAGGCCCTGAAGTCAGAGCGGGAGCAGGTGAGAACCCTTGGCTGTAAGCTCAGGCTGCAGCTCTGCCTTCATTTTGTCCTCTCTATCTGTCAAATTAGCACAGAAATCCCGTCCACTTTGCAGCAGGGATTGTCCACTTGTGTCCTGGAGGGAACTATCCATGAACAAATTGGAGTTAATAAATGTGTGTGCAATCAGGCTGATACTCAGTTTTCCCTTACCTGGAGATTTAGATTTTCAGAGGGGGTTTTTTTTAAGCTTTGTGCTGAAATGAAAGATACTTTTTGTGACCTTAATTTCAAGCTAGCAACATTTCCATTTGCACCTGGGAACAGTACAGAGCTCCAGCCCGGTTACGCAGCCAGCGCCACGTACGGATTTCCAGACAAATCCTTGCTTCTAATTAAAATAAACAATGGATTCCTCAGAGCTACAAGATCTTCAATAAAAAAAAAGAAAAAGAAAAAAAAAGAGAGAGTGAGGGAAGATAATAGTTTAATTAATAGAATCTGGCAGCTTCCCAAAGTACACTGTGGCAGTTGGAGTTGGGAGCTGGGGGAGGTTGGGATGTGGAAGAGCCAAATCTCTCAGGATGGGTCTTGCAGGAAAATGCCAGCGATGCTTCAGTGAACACCGTCAGGTGTCTGGGCTGGGCCACAACAGCCTGGATGTGCTCCCCTTCCCCATGGAGCAGCCTTGGAATGGATCCCATCATTTGAAGAGTCAGATTATCCCCTTTGTGCTGGGAGGGAAGGGCAGGAAAGCTGCCGGGTCAGGGAGCTGCAGTGGCTGTCACGGGCTGGGACATGCTGAGCACAGGAAGGAGCTGCCACTGCCTTGGGGCTCCGGGCAGGAGGTGTCAGATCCACTTCCACCTTGCTGAGTATCAGCTGGTGGCTTCCAATGAAAATATTTTCCCTTCAGATTTCCAGAGGCAAAGGAGGCGTGCGTGGTGCCAGCAGCATGGGTGCTGCAGGTAGCCAAGCTTTTCCTTGGAAGAAGGGGGCGGGGGTCAATGACAAAACACCCAAAATGCTCCAAAAACACCCAAAATGCTCCAGTCTCCTCTCCCTGCTCCTTCCTCTCTCCTTTGCTCCACATGGATCTGTCTGGGGGGGTTTTCCACCCACCCTGGTGTAACTGTTGGTGTTTCAAGAGCCTGATATTGCTAGAAAATCCTTCTTATTCCTTCCGCCCTGTCCCTAAATCAGCCCAGGTTTGTTTCAGCCATGGCTCACCTTGGGAACTGCACCTGCCTTGCTCTGGGTTAGTTTTTTGGCCAGTAAATGCATTCCCAGCACCCTAAATTTAAACGTGGATGGACCACAGTGCAAAATTCCAGCCAGGGAGAGGCCGTCCCTCCCAGCCCCTGCTCCAGGGCAGCTCCTGTCATTGCAGCCCGGGTCACAGCCCCTGGGATTGTGATCACCCTGCGCAGCTGAACAGCTCTGTCTGCTCCTGACTGCTGAGCTCCGCTTTGTGTGAGCTGCCTGTGAGGTGTTCTGCTGCTCCAGGAATTGTGGAGAGCTCAGGACTTCCCAGGCGGCTCCCCAGGAGCTGGTTTTGGGGATATCTCCCTGGTGCAGTGCAGGAATCAGGGGCCAGTGGTGGTTTCTGCACGGGGGGTGGAAGGGAGTTAATGATTCTTCAGGGGCACAGCAGAGCCAGGTGTGTCTGCTTTCCCCAGGGCCTGATTATCTCCTGATAACCACATCCTCCCGAGCTGATTTTCTGCTGTGTTTTCCCAGCTTTTTGTACAAAGGAATGATTTAGATAAACCAAATTGACCAGAAAATTTACCAAGTGAATTCCAACCCCCCCCCCCCCCCTTTTAAAGACATGGAGTGGCCACGCTCAGAGGGGGCTGCAAAATGAAATAACCCCGTTTGTATTTTGAATTTCCACCACCGGTGTCATCCCCGCTGCAGCTTTAGGAACGTGGAACAAGATCAGCCTTGGCCTGGGTGACATCCAGCGGGGGTTAAGGCGGTGGGGAGGGGCCAAAATGTCAAAATGAACAAAAACCCAGAGTTTGTACATTCCTGGAGCTGCTGCCACCTGTGCCACTGATGTGGTTTAAGGTGGCTCAGCATTGCCAGCCCTGGGACACTGCTCTGCAAGGATCAGCACCCAGTGACCTGTGGTGTATCCCTGTCGCCACATCCCTGTGCTCGGTCAGCTGGCAGCTCCCCCTTCACACACAGGGGACACTCAACATCTGTAAAACTGGACTTTCCTTCGCTTCAGAGTTTAGATTTGGACAAAGTGTTGGTGTGAAGTAAATATCACTCATGGAATCATGGAATCATAGAATCCCAGAATGATTTGGGTTGGAAGGGACCTTAAAGCCCACCCAGTTCCATTCCCCTGTGGGTGGCAGGGACACCTTCCACGATCCCAGGCTGCTCCAAGCCTTGGACACTTCCAGGGACCCAGGTGCAGCCACAGCTTCTCTTGGGAATTCCATCCCAGCCCCTCCCCACCCTCAGAGGGAAGAATTCCTTCCCAATATCCCATCTCACCCTGCCCTCTGGCCGGTTAAAACCACTGCCCCTTGTCCTGTCACTGCCTGCCCATATAAAAATTCCCTCTCCGTCCTTTTTTTAAGCCCCCTGAAGGCCCTGCAAGGTCACTGTGGGGTTTCCCTGAAGTCTCCTCTTCCCCACAGGTGCGAGAGCTCCTTGAGCACCACGTTTTAACACTTTCCTCCCTGTGCTCAGCACCTGGGCACAGCATCCACACCAATCCCCGCTGCTCCTTGGGGTGGAAGTGTTCCCGCGTCCCTGGGCCGTCATTTTGGGGGCCCAGGGCAGCTCTGCTCCATGTTCACCACTGCAAGGGCCACAGCTTTCCTTCAGGACCCGAAACTGGCTGGTTGGATCCAGGATCCATCCTGTCCCAAGGGGCTTTTCTGCCTTTGGGCATTATGAGAAGCCTCTAGATCCCAGCGAAACATCTGGGAATTAGCTAAGCATGGGAATTCCTCCTGAATCCGGCCTCAAAACCCCCCAAGCTGCATTTCCAGCTCTGCCACAAGCTCAGGGGACGAGGCTGGACAAGGCCCTTCACTTCTTTGGGTGTTGTTTTTCAGCCAGGGTGATGAGTTCATCCCTCATGGATATGAGAGCAATCCAACCCCCTTTAGATCAGTGCTTTGACTCCCCCAGCACCCTCTGCAGCCAGCTCAGATACTATTATTAGTAGTAACACAGTAGTAACACCAGATAGGGATTCTCAGGTAGTCAAGCCTCCTTCTTAATTATTGGTTTGACTTCAAAGCGAGGAGAAAAAAGGAAAAATCCCACCCTGCTGCCAGTGAGGAGAGCCCAGAGTCGGGTGCCTCGTAGGAAAGGTGACATTTCAGCTGATGGCTCTAAAAATAAAAGGGAAGCAGGGGAGAAAGTGCCTGTTACCTGCAGCTCCAGCCACACCCCGCTGCGTTCCTGGCCTGCTGTGAGATCTGTCTGTGCCACAGCCAAATGCCGGCTTTCCAAAAGCCAAAGTGTCAGTCAGAACCGGGGATTTCACCTCCAGCCCTTGCTCAGCACCATTAATGCTTCAGCTGCTGGCAGGGGAGCAGGGCTGGGAGCTGGAGCCTTTCCCTTGGAAGGAGTTTATTCAGAGAATATTCATTGTTTGAGGTTTGCATTCAGTGTGGAGCTGAATTTAGGGCCACGTTATTGCTGCTCTTCCTTGGGGGTCACTCTGGCCACCCTGGATATGCCCCAAGCTGAAAATTGGGAGTATTTAGGGGAGATCTTAACTCCAGCTCAGCTGCCCACGACGACCAGCTCAGCCTGTGGGACCTCGCTGAGTGGATTTTGTCACCTGGGAGAGAGCTGGGGCTCCAAACCTCCACGAAAGCACCAGAGCTCCTGCCATCCCATTCCTCACATCCCTGGGGAAGCTCCTCACCCTGAGGGATGGCTCAGCCACCCTGAGCTCCTGCTCCTTTAATCCCCGAGGCTCCTCAGTTTGACAAGAGTTGAGAAATTCTGGAGGACAATTTTTCATCGTGATTCACTCAAACCACAACTCTTATTTTTTTGCAGGAATGCATCCATTTGGAGCAAAGCTTCCCAGATCCAGGGTAGCTCCTGGCTTTGGGCAGAAGGAGACATCTCCAGCAGACAGGGGGAATATTTGGGTTGGAATAGCTGAGATCCCAAATCAGAGCTTTCACCACGGGGTTATTGGATGTTCTTGGGTGGGTCTTTTCTCTACAAAATTTATTCCTACTGCACAGCAAAGCTGTTTTGGAAATCTCAAGTTTTTGTGGGATGGGAAAATTGTCAGACAACTTTGGATTTTATCCAGAATTCTTTGGTTTTTTTCACTTTTTTTCTTCAGGAATATTTTTTTCAGAGGCATCACTCGTCTTGTTTTAGACATATTTTTAGCTCAAACTAGAAGCAGATGGAGGAGATGAGGTTTTCTAGTTTTCTGCGGGAAATGGTGAAATCATCAAATTTTGCTTAGAATGGAATTTAGGGAAGTGGCTGCAAGAATTGATAAGAATAATTTAATTTTAAACTTTGCAGCCAACTGACGGCCCCAGTTTTGTAGGACAAAAGCAGTGTCTGCACCATCAATATTTTCTTTCAAATTTTACTTCAACCTCTCAACTTTTACTTGACCAAAACCTTTTCTCACTGAAAAACAATTGCAAGGCATTTTTCTTTTATCACTTTCACTGCAAAAACCTCATTACTTGGAGCAGTTTGTCCGACCCAGAATGTTTGAAAAATAATGGAATAAAAAAATGTTCCATTTAAGTTTTGAAACTCTTATTTTAAAATCTTAATTTTTAAAAAAGTTAATCTGATTCTTTCCATTTTGACTGTTTTGCCATGTAATTGTTTTTGCATGCCCGTTATTTTCATAACTTCCAGCCAGGAGTGAGACATCTCCAACCTCTTCTGGGCCTTTGATCAAACCAAAATCTCTGTTCCTGAGAGTGCCAGGACCTGAGGTTGAAAGATTTGCCTTTGTTTTTGATGAAAACACAATTTCACTTTGTCTGGCTGGGAAGATGATGCTGTTTTCCTTGTCCACCCTTCATCTCTCCAATTCAAACAAGAAGCCTCAGGTTGAACATTGACTTTCTCATACAAGGTGATGCTGGAAGAGTTGGGCAGACAGAGTTTGTGCTCGAGTGATGCCGGAGGTGTGGATCCAAGGGAGGGCGAACAACGGTGTGGAGCCCTCGCATGTCAACTGGAAGAGGCTGAGGCCAGATGAGTGCTTGGAATAAACACGGAAGAGATGGCAGAACCAAAGTGGCCCATCCAGCTCGAGTTTTCATGGGATCATGGAATGCTTTGGGTTGGAAGGGATCTTAAAATTCACCCCATTCCACCGCTGCCGTGGGCAGGGACACCTTCCACTATCCCAGGCTGCTCCAAGCTGGCCTTGGACCCGGCAGGATGGGGCAGGGCTTGTCCCAGAGCTTCTGCCCCAGCTCAAGAGCATTCCGGTGTTCTTCCCATGCAATGAGCAAAACTTCAAATGGAACCTTGCAGGTTGGCTCTCCCACCTCTAACTTCCAGCTGCAAATCCCCCAGAGCAGGAAGGAAACTCCCCCAGTGTTTTAAGGGAATAAAGAGAGATTTGGGCCGGCAGCCCAGGCCTGGGGTTTGTGGATGTGCCACAGGGTTTGTGCTGCTGATGTTTGGGGGGTGTCCCCGTGCCAGTGAGGGGCCCCCACAGCCTGGAGATCCCCATGGCTGTGTGAAAGGCTCTCCTGGCACTCCAGGCACTGAGGTCATGGCAACGTCTGGCACAAAGGGGCTCCTCTATCTCCAACTGGAAGGAACAGCATGAGTTTTATTGGTTTTCCTGAAATCCGCCTCCTCTGGAGCGCTGGCAATCCCAAGTTCTCCTCTTTTCAGTTCCCTTCTGCCTTCCAGGGGCCTGGACAATACTGGGAAAGAAGGTCCTTCCATAAGTTCTACCTTCTCAAATCTCCCCTCAGTGTTCCAGCTGGACACAGTGACCCGAATTTGTGTTTATTAATAATAACATCGAAGTGCTTCTCCTTGAGGAGTTGTTTTCTGGATAGACAACTTCCAAAGGGCAGCCCCAGAACCCTGGAAATCCAGACTGAGGATTTGGCCAAACCTGTGTGGTGACATACCGTGGGTGGGAAGGAGTGGAGGGAGATCAACACCTGGAATCCCCAAGCAAAAATTAGAAAAAACGTTACAAAAAAAGAGCGTTGTCTTTTGAAATGATTCCTTTTTGGGGCATTCTGCTGTCCCATCTCTCCTCTCGCTGTCCACGAGCAGATAAACCTGGAATGTGGAGGGATCTCCTTGCTCAGGATGCCAACAGATGGCAATATTTTATCATCATTCCCAGCGCCATCCTCCCCTCAGTGCATCGCAGGGTTTGCATTTCTTTGTTGTGCCATGAGGAGCTGGTGCTCGCCCGCTCCTACAAACACCTTTCTGCTGTGGTATTTTTAGTTTTCATGGATATTTTTAATGGATATCACAACTGCATGTTCTGATAGTCTCACCCTGGAGAATGCTGGGGAATTGCAAAAGCTTTGTGCCAAACCGGAGTGCAGAAGTGTCCCCTCAGCCCTCGTGACTCGGGCACAGACGGTCCCAGGGGACATGGGGGCTGCTCTTCCCGACACGTTTGTGGCTGGACACGGCAGCTCTGTCAGGAATGAACCTCCCCTGTCCCTGCTGGTCGCTTTTTCCTTGTTGTTGTGAGCCAACATTTGGCAGGGGAAGGAAAGCAGATGGGCCTCAGCATATTGTCCTGTGTCCTTGTTCTCAGCTCACTCTTTGAGAAGGCAATTGGTCTTTTCTGCTTTCCCTTTGGCCAGGAATCCATGTCCTTACAAACACATCCAAATCTTTCCATGGATGTGCTTTTTCCCCTCCAATTGTGCCAATATCTGCCTCAGGTAGGAGCCAGGCCCTGCATCCTCTGACAACACCCAGCAGCTTTGACCTCTGCAGTGGAGGCAGAGCTCCAACAGGCAATAAAAATGAGACCAGCAGAAAACCAGCGACCACTGATTTCTTTTTCAAAGTGTTTTTATCTTCCCCTCCCCCAGCAGAGACTTTCCCTGCGTTGAAAGGGATCCCCTGGCCACGAGTCAGCAGGAGAGGCCAGGGAAAGCTTTGACGGTCACTGAGGTGGAACGTTCCAACACACGGGAGCAGCTCACACCCAGGGAGAGTCCCTTCCCTCCACGACCAGCCTGGGGTCATTCCTCATCCAGGCCCCCTCCAACCATTCCCATCCCCAGCTTCCACTGATGCCGGGTCCCCACGCTGTCCTCCACAGGCAGTGCTAAAGCAAACAGCACACAGTATTTACTGGGTGCAACACTTTAAATCAGATTAATCTGACCAATAAAGGATTTATGGCCAATAAAAATTCCACAGTGGCGTGGCTGATTCGGGAGGAGGACCAGGAATGAGGGGCTCATGCCCAGCCCCAGCCAGGCTGTCAGAATTCCCGGGAGGACGAGGAGAGCAGGGAGAGGAGAGGGCACCATGAGGCTCAGGGGTGCTGGGGATGAGCCCGTCGGGGTTCTCTGACATTTCTGTTTGCAGCTTTGGGCTTGGGAGCAACAAAAAAACCTGAATAAATCATCAGAGAATCATGGAATGGTTTGGGTTGGAAGGGACCTGAAGGATCAACTCATTTCATTCTCAGGGACACCTCCCACTATCCCAAACCCCATCCAAGCTTGGACTCTTCCAGGGATCCAGGGGCAGCCACAGCTTCTCTGGGCAGCCTGATGTTGATGATTTGGCTTAGAAAGTGCTGATACCCCTAAAAAGCCTGGAATTCAATCATTCTCCATCCATTTATCTTTCTATATCATCCAGATATCCATTTATTCTATATTTCTCTAAAGAACATCGGTAGGCCTTGGAGACCACAGGGAAGCGAGGTTAAAGATTGGTTTGGGTGACATCCTTACCTTCCCAGGCCCAACGAGTTCATTGCTCTTTGACAGATGTCACTACTGAAGTTCTCGTGGCTCTTCTATCCAAGGGATTCTCTTAATCCCAAAGAGTGCCTGGGGAGTTTGTTGGTTTGGGGATCAAATTTTCAGAAAATTGGGATTGGTGTGATCCTCCTTTTTTTGTTGGGGTCGAAGATAAAGAATAAAACAGTGCAAATCAGCTCCCTTTCTGCATGAGCTCAGTGGAGCAGATAGGAGGGAAATTAGGATCCCTGATTGCCAGGGCTGATTGGCATCTGGAGCCCGGTGACTCAGGGGGTGTTCCTGAGACTCTCTGGAGACAGCCAGGCCTCTGCTGTCCCTGACAGGTATCTGCACTGCCCCTTCCCAGCTCTGGGAATTGCTATTTTTAGCTGGAACGGAGAGGAAGACGAGAAGGGAAGGGAGACATGAACTCATGGAACAGTTTAGGAATTGTCTCTGCCATGACAGTGCCCAGGCAAAGCCAGTTCTTAACCCTGACATGAATTTTGCCAGCATCTTTCCATGCTGCCACCCAGAACATTCCCCCTCCAGGGACCTGGTGCCAGGGAATGCCATCCTACAACAATGACAGCACGAAGGGAGGAGAGGCCCTGTGCCTGCAAACACAAACAGATGAGGTTTTTTGTTTGCTTACCTCTGGTTTTTTCCGTGCTCGTTCGGAGGTGACTTTCCAGTTGACATCTCTGGAAGGGGATTTCTCCAGCAGGGCCTGTGCCTGGAGCACCACCACCCTCTAGAACAACAAACCCGTGGGGACGTGTCAGCCCCACAGCCCTGACAGGGCACGGCACAAACACGAGCCTGGCCAACAGCCAGCCTGGCCAGCATGGGCTTCCCGAGGGTGCAGAGCTCCCATCCCAGCTGGATAATGCATCACTTCACACCAGCAGGGAGACTGAGCTCTTGGAAAGCCTCAAGTTCTCAGCCTCTGATCACACAGACCTTTGCACGCTGAGAATAATTGATGGGTCAGGTTCCCCTTGCAATGAAATTGTTCAGAACATCAGAACCCAGGGCTGCAGCCCTCCAAAGGAGCGACGTGTCCAGCTCTTGTTCCTTTGGGAAAAAAGGATGCCTGTGGCACAAAGATGAATTTTCCATTCCTTCCTAAAGGAGTCGGGGGTGTTGTGGTCACTGTGAACCACCCTGAGGGTTTGTGGCTGGCTGACACCTCGTCAGACCTGCTCTGTAATAAACGGGGACCTCTCTCCTGTCACCTCCTCTGCCTGGTGGCTTTGCAGCCCCGCTCTTGTCCCTCCTCTGTTTTTCTGTCCAAGTGGCAGCAGCTTTTGTCCGAAAGCAAAGCAACAAAACCCTCCATGAGCACAAAGTCGTGCCGGAGCTGCTGCGGGAGGGTTTCACTGTGTGTCTATCAACATCCGCACGTGGGTTTGCCCTTTTCTCTGTCATTTCATCTGCAGGCCAAGGATCCTGCACTCCCAACCCCAAGCTCTCGCACTGCATGATGTGATGGAAATTAACACCTTAATATATATATGAAAAACAGCTCCAATTAGATTTTTTTTTTCTTTTACTGTGTTTCCTGCTCCTTATGACTAAGTGTGGGTAATTATCTTGGCTCACTTTTTCCACTCCACCCATGCTTAGAGAAAACCTGTTGCAAGTTTTCTTGAGATTTTTGCTTTTTTTGCCTCCCTCGCTTTTTTTTTTTCCTCCCTGCTAGTTTTGCTAATTAAAAGCTTTGCAAATTGTTGTGTGTGATAATTATTTTTATTCTGGTTTAGCAACCTAAAAGTAGAGATTTGAAATGCTTTCAAGAAGAAATTGAGGTGTCCAACGTGATTTTTTTTTGCTTTTGCTTCACAAAATTACTTTTCCAAAAGCTTATAAAGAATTTGCTCCTATTGAAAAGATCAGAGCAAATAACAACAGAAAACTCTGAACTTTCCTGCCACTTATTTGGTCCCAATTCTGTGGCATTCAGGACCCTGTATGGTTTGTTTTGATTGAAATATAAGGCACCATCTACAAATCCCCCTGGTTTTCCCATTCCAGAGGGAAAAAAGCCCTCTCAGCAGAGATTTTCCATGTCCTCATTGTATGATGGACCCAAACTCCCATCTCGGACAGAACTATCCCCAAAAACTGGTGGGCACACAAGGAAAATCCAGAGTTTTCTTTCTGTGCCATCAGATCAGGGTTTTCCTAAATGCCCCCCCACCCCTCCCTGAGGATGGAAAAAGCAGGAATATTTTCTCAGGGACTTCAGAGAGCCGTCCTTTCCCTGGGCTCTCCCTGGCCACATCCCAAGGGGAAACTTCCCAAAGCACCCAGGCGTGGCGTTTCCATTTATCCAGGGTTGTCTGACACGGAGCTGGAAGCTGATAAAGTTTAGAAGTGCAAAACAGGGATCCTTGTCTGGCATTTGGAGACAGATCCCTGCTTCCCTAAGGTTATTTCGCCTTGGTCCATAACGAGCGTTAATTAACACTCAGGGGCTTTGCCTTGGCAAAGCGTAAAAGCAAATCTTCATTTCTGCTGAATTCCTTCTGCTGCTCTTCCTTCCACAGATCGCTGTGATCTTTGCCAATCCTGCTTCCCAAATATTCCCATCACCAGGATGAACAAGGGGGAAATCAGTAGTTACAGGCTAGAAACACAGAGCTGGTATCAAAGGCATCGCTTGGTCCAACTTGGAGCAATTTCTGGCCATCATAGGAAGAGTTGTGAAACAGGGAAAGTGCCACCCCCACGTCATTCCTCGGGCAGAAGTCCCTGCCTCTGAATTCCCTCCTTTCTCACTGCCTCCCTTCTTTTTTCCTTTGTTGTCACCCACAAAAACCATCCACAACTCCCGGGAGGAATCCAGGGCACAAAGCGAAAAAACCTCTTGGAATTGATTTCGATCCCATTTTCTTGTCTGGAGACCCAGACCTTTGGAATATCCATTTTCCCACCTTTTGGAGAAAATCAGCAGTAAATTGTCTGATAATGCCCTTCATTCAGAGAACATTTCACACATAAATAGCAAAAAATATAAACAGTGACCTCCACGGATCAGCTGGAATGGGTCTCCCAGGCATTTTCTCTGACCTCTGAAACATCCATAACTTTTTCTCTTTTCTCTAATAAATGCATTCGAACTTCTTAAAGGATTTACTGTGTGGGTCTGAAGAGAGGTTTATTCTCTTCTGCTCAGTGATTAAACACCTCTGGTTTTGGCTCCTACAAGATTTAGGGATTTTAAATGTTTTTCCAAGGGTCACGGGGGTGTTAAATGGGAATCAATTGTTCCGTGAGTGTGGTGTAGAGGTGACAACCCCAAATTATTTCATTTATCCCTTTTTCTTCATGAAAAGTTGGATTCCAGGAGCGTCAGGAAGGTGGCGAGTGGGAAAGGACTGGGAAGCCTCTCAAAATGCTCTGGAAAGAAGAGCTGGAACAGAGGATGAATCCATTTGCTGGGGGACCTGAGAACAGCAAGGGCAGGAAAAGCAGGGAAACTCCTGGAATGACCCAAATTTGGGTAAATTGGAAATGGAAGGCCGGGATAAGGTGAGCAAAGAGGTTCTGCGTGGAGAAGGGATCCTTGGAAATGCTCAGGGCTGGGTTGGATGAGGCTTGGAGCAACCTGATCTGGAGAGCGGCACCTCTGCCCGTGGCAGGGTTTGGAGCTGGGTGATCATTGAGGGCCCTTCCAACCCAAACCATTCCATGATTCCATGATCCCAATGCAGCTGTGGGGCTGAGGACAGCAGTCGGATGTGCTCTGCTCCCCAGGCAGGGATTGCAGGAGCTCTTTGTCCCCAGGGCACACCAGAGCTCTTGCAGTGCCTGGATCTCATTAGGAATGTAAAAGATTCTAAATGTATAAAATAATTATCATTTTCCTAGGAAGAACCATGCAGAGCTGTCTTGTGCCAGTGAGAGGGATCTGGGAGAGCAGAATCCCAGGATCGCTGAGGTTGGAAAGGATCTCCAGGATCACAGAGTCCCAGCTGTGCCCGACCCTCACCTTGTCCCCAGCCCAGAGCACTGAGTGCCACCTCCAGGCCTTCCCTGGACACCTCCAGGGATGGGGACTCCAAACCTCCCTGGGCAGCCCCTGCCAAAGAATCAAAAGAATCAAAACGAGCTCATTTCGTTCATGATTCATTTTGGTACCGGACACCATGAGTGCAGGAGCATCTTTGTATAAAGATTTCTCCCTCTCCCTGTTTCCAGATGTTTCTGGGAGTTCCCTGTCACTGACATCACTCTTTTTCCAAACGTGTGTGGCCCTCCTGTCCCCCTGCACTTCCCCTGACCCTGGGGCACAAGGAGACAACTCACCCAGGGCTGGGATGAGCTGCAGCATCAAAGCCAATTCTGCAGCTCCTCACCGTGAGTGATTAACAGATGACATTTCTGACAGTGCAAAGGCAGAACTTCCAGGAGAAAGAATCTTTGTCTGCAATGAATTATCAACCCGAGTTAGAACAAAACAGAGGGGGAAAAAGTGTCCCAAACGCGACGTGGAACTTCTTAGGAGGGTTCTGGCCTTTTGAAGATGCAAATAATGGATGAGTGAGGAGGAAATCTGGTGTTTACCGTCTTTCTTGTTCTAACTGGGAATGCTCCTCCAAGGCATTTCCCTCCCAGCATCTTCCTTGAAATGCTGAGATTTCAAAATGCTGGGACCTCTCTCCGTTAAAAATGAGAGCAATGCAAATCTGTCCCAGAAAAAAGGGAGCCAGGGGAGAACTGAGCTGCAGCTTGGGGGGATTTCCTCCTCCACCTGGGTGTGGGGGAGCAGTGGGAGCCCCCAGCACTCGCCAAGCTCCCACCCCGCCATCCCCGGGCTCCGGAGCCGGGATGAGCCATGGGTTTTCCTGAATTACCTCTGGCTGTCAGAGCCTTCCTGCTGCAGTCAGCAGGGACCTGTCGGGTCTCGCTTTCCGCCAAAACAATTCCCACAGGCTGAGCCACCAGCGAGGTTCAGGTGCGGGTTACAGACTCCCAGTCATCCGGAAAATCCACGCTCCCAACAGGAATGGGCTGGGCTGCTCTCCTGGAGGAGATTTCCCCTCATGCGTGAGATGGCAGGCAGACACCTTGCCGAGGAGGCTCAGATCCCTTTGTTCTGCCACTTCCCGGGCTTTGTCCGTGGGATCTGACGGATCCAGGGGGATTCCAGAGCCCCAGAGCTTGGAGCTGCCCGTGCCAGGCACCTCACGCAGTCTGCTCTGTGCTCAGGGAGAAGCAAGAAGGAATTGATAGGAAAAACAAAGGATTAGGGATGAGAAAGAAGCAATAAAAAGGATAGATGCTAATTCCGGTGATCACAGATGGAAATCCTGATATTTTTATCCCCTATTTTCTTTTTAGTACTTGCACCATTTCCTGTCAGCAAAATGTTCCTCATGGCTGTTAGCTGGAGAAAAAAAATACAAAAACATGGGGAAAGCCCAAGCTGAGGCTGGAGTTTGACTTCCTAAAAGAACCGTGATGGCATTTGCTCTGCAAAGCTGAATTCCTTCATCCAAAGCCTAAAGGAGGGAATCGCCACCCTCACTCATTATCGTTCATGGCAGTGAAAAGCAGATTTTCTGGTGTACAAATGTCACCTTTGGGTGACAATTCCCAGTGCTGCTGCCTGTTGTGGAGCGCCCCAATCCTGTAAAAAATGAGTGTGACATATTCCAGGCTCTGCCTCTCCATGGCTTGGCACAGCTTGGGTGCTTTCCTTCCCAAGAAAAAATCCGCATCACCGTGAGATGCAGGAGCAAATCCCAGGGCTGCATCTCATTTGGTTGTGCTCCTGAGAAGTGTCCTGGTGCCATTTCTCCTTCCCTGCAGCAGGTTCAGCAGGGAGCAGCTGGGAGCACGAGTTACACCAGCACTGATTGCTCAGGCTTTAGGGCTTTGTTGAATCAGGATGTGAAAAGTCGGCTGAGGGAGAACAAACCCCGGCTTGGGAACAAAGCTGTGCTGAGTGAGGCTCAGTCATGAAGAGCAAACACAAATCTTCCTCAGAATGGACTTGGCTTGTTCTAATTTGGATTTTCTTTTTTCCAAAAATGTCAAAATGATGAAGAGGAATATACCAAATAACAGCTAATCCATGATGGTGGGGGTTTCTGGGCTTCTGATGTGGAATCGAGGTTACAGACCCCAGTTTATTGAACAATTTAAATTTAGGTTCATCTGTGTCATGTGGCAGCTGTAAAATATCTCCTCTTTTCAGCAGCTGAGGCTCCTGAAGAACCAGAGGATCCCAAACTGGTTTGGGTTGGAAAGGACCTAAATTTCACCTCATTCCACCCCCTGCCAAGGGCAGGGACACCTTCTGCTTTCCCAGGGTGCTCCAAGCCCTGTCCAGCCTGGCCTGGGACACTGCCAGGGATCCAGGGGCAGCCACAGCTGCTCTGGGAAAAAAATTCTTCAGCCTTGTTGCAGTTGTCACCCACTTTTGCCCTGGTGGCCCTGGGCCAAAGGGCATCAGATGCTGAGTAAGAGCTGCAAAATCATTGACTTTCAAACCCAAATTTCACCCACTCTGCAATAAACCAGAAATTATCATTTTTCTCCTTTTCTCTGTCTTTCTCTGTGATTATGAGCACACCATGCCAGCGTTTGGAGGTTTATTTTTACTGTTCTTCTCAGTTCAGGACACACCCTTTTCTCACTGCCTCCTACTCGAGTTATTCCTATTTACTCTGGATTTCCACTCCAGCTAACAAGGGAAAACGAGCATCTCTGGAGATAAATCACCCACAAAGAGCACCAGGGAATATGTGGCCGTCACTTCCACCTCCAATCCGATCCTCTAACTGGGAGCAGAGGCTTTATCTCCCTGTCTGATCAGGAGAAAATGCTACAAGGCAGCAAACGAGGCTCTTTTCCCTCCCTCTCCTGTTCAGACCTGCTACTTTTTGCCCTGGGACTTATGATGGGTGTCAAGAGAAAAATACTCTTCAGGGAAGAGAGTCCTTAACCCTGGGAATTGCTGTGGATGCTGTGAGTGGCTCAGGAAGGGATTCACTCCAAACATCCTCCTGCTCTGTAGGTGGCCAAGGAAAGGTGCAGTTTTCTGTCAGGCTGAGGGCGAAGCTGAAAATGAGGAGGCAAAAGCTGGTTTTTTCCTTTGGATGGCCTGACTTGTCACCATGGCCTGATAACAACTCGTTCCTGCCCTGATAGCAACAAATTCAACGAGCAGAGGACGTGTCCTGAGAGGTCAGGCCACTGTCACAGCGTGACAAAGCCAGTGCCACCCCTCACAGCCTTCCTGGAGCATGGAATGTTTTCTATCCCAGGATGTTTCCAGCTCCAAACGCAATCCCAGATGAGGACCTGACTTCCAGAAGAGTCCCTGTGCTCTCCCCTCAGCAGTTTCCCTGGGCTGGAGCGTTTGGAAGGGCCCTGCTGAGGGGCTGGGATCACACCGGGCAGGATGCGCTGGGACGGCAGTGCCAGGGAAAGGGAGGGAAAATCAGCATTGTTGGTGTTAGAACAAATCACTACAGATCAGCTCTGCCTCAGCCTGACCAGCACGCCTGGCAGTTCATGGAAATATTCCCCCTGAGCCAAGAAAAGGACTACAATTAGATAGGAGGGGTCTGGTAATTCCCAACAGAGTAAAATCTGAAGTCAGTGGGGATTGGGAAGTTCTCTTTCCCTGGCAGTGGCTGTGCTCCTTCCCAAGCACTGCAGGGTGTCCTCTGTCCCAGCAACTCCCAGCCTGGTCAGCAGGAGAATTATCCAATTTTGTGAGGGCACTTGCAGCCCTAATAAACAATGAGGGATAAATAAATACTGCTTCTCTAAACAATAAAAGATAAACAAAGAATGCTTCCCTCCCCTTCCACCTAATCTGAACCCATAACTGACAGCAAATTCTATTTTTATTTTGTTATGGAAATCCCGGAGCAGCTGGGTTTGTTTAGCTCTGAAAGGACTCAGCACTGTTGCTTCTGTTTTCCAAACTTCCATTTTTCCCTACTTGATATTTCTGTGGTCAAAGGAGCAACGAGGGAAAATCCATTCTCTAAATAAAGCCAGAGATGAGCAAAAAGAAATAAGTGCAAAGAGAACCCTCACCCTGGGGTTTGCTGCTGCTGAAAAAGCAGAAGGAAAAAGGAAAACCTTCCCAGTCACGTTGGAAACCTCGGGAATTGTTTTAAATGCATCCCAATAATGGCAATTTTTGATTTGTAGGACAGCAATGTGAAGTCTCGGGGACAAAGGCAGGTGCCAAACGTGGGGGTTGTCTCACAGCTCTGCTTGTTGTGACACGTTCCCTTCATTGCAGCAAATCCCTCGTAGTTATTTACAGTCATTAAGCTAATTGTGGCAGGGCAGGGAGGGAGCTGAGGAAATCACACAGACACTGTCCACCCCCAGAGCTGAGTTCCCCCTCCACACGGCTTTGGGATCCGTGGGGAATTCAAGCTGGGCTTGGAAAGGGCCTGGAAAACACCAACATCTGGAAGGATCACAGTGGGCTCTGCAAGAATTATTGCAGGGGCTGGGGAGGAAATTCAGCGCTCTGCAGCATGGGCGGCCCAACTCCAGCTTGCTTGAGCTACTGCAAGGGTTTTGATGTCCACAGCCACAGTGAAACTGAAAGGGAAAAAGCCCAAATTTAATCAAAAACTAGATACCAGGCTGGACACCAAGTGCCTGTGCCCAGCCAGGACAGGCAGAGGGCTGAGCTGGGCCGTGAAAAAGATGGAAAGGCAGAAATTTTAACTCAGGGATCAGTTTTGTTATTGGGCCCTTCTAAGGTTGAGACAAACCACAGAGGTGAAGCTTTACAATTCCTTCCACGAACTGGGAATGCTTCGTACTTCGGGTGAGCCCGTGGGAATCCACTGGTTCTCCTTTCCAGTGGAAATCCAGAGGGAAGATCAGGCAAAGTTCAGCACTTAAAACTGACGGATGCTTTGAAAGGCTTCTCTTGGCCCTTTTTTGGCTGGTGAATGTGAAGTGGATCCATGACAGCACAAGATGTCAGGCTTGGTTGGCGTTGTGCCTTGGTTTTAAAGGCTTGGAAAGGAACTCCCAAATTCTGAATTGTTGTGTCCATCTCTAGAGTTCCAGGAGGGCTGAAGAGCTTCTCCCTGAGCCTGTCCTGACCTGGGGCTATTTTCAGGACAGGATAAAGCTTTAATTGCTCACACTGATCCTGACAGAGGCTCGGCCCTGCTGATCCAGGGATCAAAGACACGCCTTGGTGACATCCATTACCACTTTGTCACCGAAAGCGTCACCTGGGGACTGTTGTGTGGGAGCCAAGGATTGCTTGCTCTGCCCGAAAGCACCAACTCCAGGACTTGACCTTGAAGAGGATGGAGAGGTTTTGTGACGATGCAAATCAGGAATATTTGCAGATTTGAATTTGACGAGGCTTCCAAGGATCCGCTTGGATTTTGGGTTTTCTCCTCACACCCAGTGGGAGGTGAGGGAGGGTGATTTTAAAACTCCCTTCCAACCCAAACCATTCCATGATTCCATGATGCCGCTGTCCTCTGGTGCTCTTAAATGCACTGAAAAATTAGGAATCTGTTGGATTCCTCGTGGGGGAGCACAGCAAGCCCGGGATGAAAAGCACCCCAATTAAAGCTGTTGACAAAGCTCCCTCCTGGCCGGGTGCCACCCCAAACAGGCTGCGGGCTGGGGAAGGTGGGCGTTGTTTATCAGAGCCACATCTCTCCCCGTTTCATAATCGCCTCCTTTCAGGAAGAGGGCTGCTCCAAATCATTCCTTGCTGCATCCCAGGGTGCCTTCCTGCAGCCTGGGCTCTTCAGAAATGGCATTCTGGGAAGCAAAAAAATACCGAAAAAATTAAAAAAGAACAACCCACAGCAAAATATTGGGCTGAGCCAAGACTGGAAATCTGTCCTGGAGGTGCCTTTGGTCCCAGCAGTAATAATCCCTGGCGTTTGTTACATTGTTAATTAGCACCTAATTATCTTTTGGAGGTTAAATCAACCCAAGGGTTCTTGTAAGGTTGGAAATCAAGGTGTGACCTCTGGTGTGGTTTGGACTTGGGTGTTTCCTTGTTTGGGATCATGCACTCGACTCTTTGCAGATCCACGGGGTGGCTGTTCCCCCGTGGAAATGCCCTCTTCCATGGGATCATCCCAGCTCGCAAACCTGGAGTGATTGAACCTCCCGTGGGGAAGGCAAATCCTAATCCTCATTTTTTAAAGACTCCCAGAATGAGCCAGTGAGGAATCAGGAAAGCTTCCCAGGGACTGAAGCTGTTCTATCACCGCAGATAAATCCACATGCTCTTACCACAGACTCTGCAATGGAATTAGGAGAGTTTTATAAAAAGAATTAAAGAAAACTTTATTAAAGAAACATTAATTTTCCTGTTCTCTCCCCATCTCCATCAGTTTGTTGCTCGCAATTCTCTTTTCCCAGCCTGAGGATGGGATGTAACTGTGATTTATCCAGGCTGGGAATTCCCAATGCTGATCCTCTGCTCCTTGGCACTGTTGATCCATCAAATCCTGAGCCAGGCAGTGGCAGGTACAGAGACAGAGGGACCTCATTCCTCCTTGATGAGCTTCCCAATGCTTTTCCTGGATATTATTTGGCTAAAGATCTGTGTTGAGAGATGGAAGAGGATACCCAGGATTCAAAGCTAAGGCAAACTGAGCCCAGGGAAATAGGGAAAACACATTGTCCATTTTTAATTGCTCTTTGGAAGCTCCTGGCAAGCTGCAGGAGTCTGTCTGGGTGCCCCAGCCCTTTTGAGGTTATTCCATCATGTTAGACCCAAGCAACAGCACAGAAATCATCCTCTCATCCTCCAGCCACTGCACTCTCATCCCATATTTTGTCTGCTCCCATCTTTTCCTGACTTTTACTGCACAACTAATGGAGAGGCTGGGATTGCTGGCTGCAGACAGAGGACAGGTTTAAAAGCTGAGCAGCGCTTTTTCCCCATTGCCCCATGAATGTAACGTAAACCTGAAATTGCAGGATTTGCCTTGTTATCACGGTATTTTTTTTCTCCGCACACAAGTCTGGACATGATTTTCCACTCAGAGCTCCCACATTTGTCTCTTGATTTAATTTCTCCCAGGATATTAAAAAAAAAACCCAAAACGATCCCAATCCTTTCCAAGCGTTCCCAAGCACCATCCTGCTGGCTGCCAGGAAAACAAGAGGCTGGGCTGGAGTGTTCCAGGAGAGATTCTCTCTAGGGAAGGGAGATGTGTAAAGAGGGTGATTGAAGCCACCTTCGGGATTGTTGGTGATTTATTTGCATTTTTTGGAGGAATGAAGGTCAGGACTTGCTGCTGACTTTACCTGTGCAGGTGTCTGGCCTGGGATGAGGGCACAGCCCCCAGAGGGGCTGACTCCTCCTGCCTTCCCTTCTTAGCAGTTTTAGGGATCCTCTGGCAAATATTTCTTCTCTACCTTGACCTGAGAGGGAGTTGGGTGCAAAATTCAAATTGGATGAAATTTCAGGGAGGTAATTCCAGGAGAGATGAATTCTGACAGCTCTAGGAAAGCTCTGCCCTTCTCTCTCTCTCAGCATCTTCCTTTTAAGTGACAGCTTTGTGCTCACATAGAGCTAAAATTAAACCCAGCCACCCTAAACTCCAACATTCCCATTCTTACCTCACACCCCTCTTCTGTATTTTAAAAAGCAATTTAATTAACCCACCTGTCCCCTTATCACCCACCCTCTTTGCACTCACCTGTTTCCTATCTGCAGTCAATCTGTTTTCATGTGTGTCTACTTAAATAATCATTAATCCAATTCCTTTAATTCCAGCTCAAAAAGGAACACAGTTTCACATGTTTCTCCTCAGTGTGTTGTGTTCTGCACCTGGAGCTGTTTGGGGGGATTTTGGGGGCTGGGCTGGGGGGGTTTTGCTTTGTCTGCTTTGCATTTTTGCCCGCAGGCAGTGGCAGTGTCTCGTTGAAATCTTCCCCTGCTGAAGGACAGCGAGAAGCTCGGCAAGAAGGAACAAGTGAGGCGCTTTTTGTGGTCGTGGCAGGCTGGGACCAGACCACCACGCGAGAACAAAAGGGATCAAGCCAGCCCCAGCAGCTCTGATTTCACGGCCCCAGCCGGGGGTAGGACCCAGCACATCCCGTTCGTACAGTCCGTGCGCAGGGCGGGCTCCGGCTCTCCCGGACTCTTCGGGAGCCTGGAGCAATGGGTTAAATTTAGCACAGCCCTGGGGAAGCTCCTGCTCCTCCTGCAGGTCCGGCTGGGCAGTGGGCCGGGCTGGGCAGTGCCATTCCTGCTCCCTGGGCAGTGTCCCAGTGCCAGGAGGGGGGCAGAGGGCTGGGATT
>NW_024581084.1:1726441-1756917 GCF_017639235.1 Corvus kubaryi
CATTCCTGCTCCCTGTCCCCTGGGCAGTGTCCCAGTGCCAGGAGGGGAGCAGAGGGCTGGGATTTGGGACAGTGACCCTGTCAGAACCCTCCTTGTGCAGACAAAGAGCAGGAGTGGGTAATTCCGACACAGCTCTGTGTCTCTCTCATTTTCCTTTCAATTAACAGTA
Source organism: Corvus kubaryi (assembly GCF_017639235.1). NCBI lineage: Eukaryota > Metazoa > Chordata > Aves > Passeriformes > Corvidae > Corvus > Corvus kubaryi. Next base: position 1,726,611 of record NW_024581084.1, read on the forward strand.
AAATCCTTCCCCAACCCCAGTTTATCAGAGGCAGAAGCCTTTAATCCATCACAGATTTCCCAGAGGAGCTGGGGCAGTCCCTGGATCCCTGCGAGTGTCCACGGCCAGGCTGGACATTGGGGCTTGGAGCAGCCTGGGACAGTGGGAGGGGTCCCTGCCTGTGGCACTGGATGGGCTTTAAATTCCCTCCAACCCAAACCATTCCATAATTCCATGATTAATGTTCCTTGTGCTTCTCAGCTGGAAGAACCAACCAGTCCTGACACGAGCTGCTGCTGCTCCTGCTGGGATTCCATTCTAGTAATTTTCCATGCTAGGAGGAGCTTTTATTAATTGGGATAAATATTTCAGGTTATTTGTTTGTATTTCTGTTCCACTGATCAACAGGAAATGCCCAGAGCATCCTCACACTTTTGTAAACCTATGTTTTATGTGGCCTTTATAATCTAAATCCATTTTCCCTCTTTTTATTCCAAAGCCTGTGGCTTAAAAACTCCCCTACCAGGGAAGAGCCCATAAAGGTGGACACAAAACAGCATTCCAGGGAAATCCTTCAGCCCTGATCAATGTAAATAATATTTACTGGGACATCTAGTGGAAGAACAACACAGTGCAAATCCCAGCCCTTATCTGTACCGGGGCTGGCTGGGAGGCTGGAAATGTGTGAATACCTCCAGTTTGGGATGGAAAAATCCTCACTTTCTAAAGAATCCCATGAGGAGCAACAGGAGCAAAGGCAGTGTGAGTCCTTAACTGGATTTCAAATGTCATTCTACAACACTTCTGCTGGGTTTGAACTGGTAAAGATTTAAAACAAACCCAACAAAGTAAAAGTTTTGAGAAACCCATCACGATTCTTGTCAAAGAATTGGAAGATAATAAAAAACTCAAAGGTGGAGAATGTTCTTTCTGTTTTTTTCCAGCCTCGACTGAAACCTCATTTGCAGATTGAAGTGATAATGAAGTAAATAAGGGAAATGACAAAGTTGTTTTGGAAACAAGAGCCTCCTTTTTGGCTGCTGTTTGGGCAGCATTACTGACAGGAGGTGCCTGGCACGACGAGGGCTCCTTGGAGCCACCAGTGACCATGGGAAAGGATCATTTTGGAAGCTGTGTCTCTCCCAGAGGAACCCGGAGCTGTTCTAGAGCAGCAAATTTGTGCCATTTCCCAATGAGCAAATGCATCTCCTGCTCTTTGCCATGAAAACAAAGGAAAGGGGAATATTTCTGTCTGAGGCACTGAAAAAGCAAAAGCAGCAGTGGTGGGAGGTGGAGGAGTGGCAGGAGCAGGGTTCTGTCACTTGCTGCCTGTCCCAGCTCCTCCAGCCCTGACTCGGACAAATTCTTCGCGATTTTCCAAAAACTACCTGCAAATTTCACATGTTCTGTTTTCCTCTTCCCATCTCTGGGATGGTTATCCCCGGGTAACTCACTTGGGCAGCTGGATTGTCTCTGCAAGGTCACAGAAGCCTTCAAGGGGAAGAAACACAACAATAACTGAGAGGGGTTTGTTCTTTCCGTGGTCACTGCTTTGATTAAGCATTGCTGGGTGCTTGCTCCAGGTTATCCCACACCCCTCAGTCCCTGGGATGTAGCTGGGATTACCTGGAGCCTGCCAGGGCTGTTTCCTTTTGTAGCTCCCTCTATTTACATCCTGGTGAAATGGGAGCAATTCTTGCCACATCCCTCAGTGGGACATTTGTCAGGGCACCAAAAACCCTCCAAGCTCCTTGTAGGGGTTTTCAGGGACAAGGTGGAGGCAGAACAGGAATTTCTGATGGAATTGCAGCAGGCAGAGCTGCTCTGGAACCACAGGCAGAGCCATTAAGCAAAGCAGAGTTTAGCAAAGGTCGGAGCCCTCAGCTCGTGGATCCAACAATTCCCACCTTGGCTCGGGGGTAGGAGGAGCTGATCTAAGAATCCTTGTTTTCCAACTGGAGCTTGCAGGAGGCTGGCTCCTTCCAGCTTTTGGGATAATGAGGTGGAGAAACCCCACGAATGTTCTGTATCAGAATCCTTTTTGACACCCTCACTTGCTGCTGAGTTTGTCATCAGCTGCTCTCAGCCTCACAAATCCCCGCTGCCAGCACACAAGCAAAGGGCTCGGAAAGAGTGGGGTTGGAAAAGAGGTGGGATCAGGCTCGCCCACAGACTTTCCTTTCGTGCCAGGGCTCGCAGACGTTTCGAGTTAAAGCAAGAAACAGCCAGGAAAAATGTGCAGATGCTTAATTCTCTGCAGGATTTATAATATTACACGGTGAGCGTTTGCACCCTATACAATAAAACCACGTTGGCTTTACTACATATAAAAGAAAACAAAACAAAAAAATCACAAGTTTGACAGCAATTAGGGTGAATAGACATTTATTTTATCCTTTTACTAGCAGGACCAATTGTGATTTTATGCTCTGAAAAAGCTCATTTTAAAGTTTTATGTCTGAAGCGGCCTTGCCAAATCGAGCTTAATATTGTTACATTAAATGGATGGTAAAATGTGTTCTTAAACCCCTCCATCCTGTAAAGAGCCTGGAAGCAGGGAGCTGCTGCTAATGAGAGGCAGGGCCTGAATCCCAGCCCTTGGGGCTGTTTGCTGGAGCAGCTGGAGGTGTTTGCCAGTCCCTCCCAGCATCGTCCTCGCTTCCCAGACTGCGTTTGCCATCCAAGCTCCTCGTCCCAGCCAGGCCGAGCCGCGGCCACAGCCACAGCAGGGAACCCAGAGTGCCTGGAGCTGTGCTGGCACTCTTCGAGGAGATCTTTCCCATCCTCAGAACAGGCCTCTCTCCCTTCCCAGCACTTCTTTTTCCCCTCTCTTCTGGCTTTGGGAACCCTGAAACCCTTGGTCAGAGCAGCTTCACAATGATCAGAGATTTTCTGTTCTTCACCCCCCTCAAAATCTTTATCATTTTGTGAGATGGCCCTGGATACGGAGGAGCTTCGTGCCCTTGGTGCTCAGAGCCCTCCCACCACTCCTGGTCACAGCACCCTCAGAGAATCCAATGGAACCAGGTGATTCCACCCTCTCTGCACCCTGGATTTACCTGGGCCTCCAAATATTTGCTTTTGGAATGGTGAGTCAGGCATGGAGGAGCTGGAGCTTGTCCAGGGCAGGGAACGGAGCTGGGAAGGGGCTGGAGCCCCAGGAGCGGCTGAGGGAGCTGGAAAGAGGCTCAGGCTGGGGCAAAGGAGGCTCAGGGGGGACCTTGTGGCTCTGCACAAGTCCCTGACAGGAGCAGGGAGTCAGGATCTGCTGCCAGGGAACAGGGACAGGAGGAGAGGAGACGGCCTCGAGGGGAGGTCCAGGACATGAGGAGGAATTTCCTCATGGAAAAAGTGGCCAGGCCTTGGAAAGGGCTGCTCAGAGAGGTTTTACCATCCCTGGAGGTGTCCAAGGAAGGCCTGGAGGTGGCACTCAGTGCTCTGGGCTGGGGACAAGGTGGGGATTTGGCACAGCTTGGACTCTGCGATCCTGGAGGGCTTTTCCCCCTCAGTGATCCTGGGATTCTGTGAATGTTGTGCCCCAGGAGCTGCTGTTGGCACTGCCTCGTGCACTGAGCCACCAGCCCAAAGAGGAGACCAGAAGCTGCAGCAAGAGCTGGACTGGGAAGGAAACGTCCCCAGCAGCTCTGAGCACGAGGAGCTGAGGCCCAGGAGGGATCAATGTGCTTTCCTCCAGATTAAAATGCCCCTCCTCGTGCGCTGGGCTCCTCAAACTGGTTCAGCAATGCCCCAGCTCTGGTGGAAGGTGCCAAAATTCCCAGCACTGCCCCAACTGCCTGCAAAGTTCAGCACTCCCAGAGGGCGTGGAGAGCTTCCCATGCACACCCAGCCCTGTCCTCGCCTCCCTCCCCGGATGAGACCAGGAAATAACGCTCAGAGGCTGCGAGGGGATAATTACAGGGTAAAACTGAAGCTGAGGGATCGCCTGGGGGGGCCATGGGAGTGCTGCAGGTCCTGGAAGCTGCCCCAGAGCTCCCAGCCCCTTCCAGCAGAGCAGGGTCCTGCGCATGGAGCTCCCCGGAGACCTGGGCTGGGTTCTGGGGATTATTTTTCAAGGCCACTTAACTCCTCCAAGTCTCTTGCTCAATAAAAGGCTGAAATGTCAGGGTTGTGTAAGGAGGGCAAAGCCAAGGAAAAGTTATGTAAAACTAGGCTGGAAATGCGCTGCTCCTGCTCAAAGCCCTCTCAGAGCCTGCTGGGGGGGGATGCTGTAGCAGGAGAAGGAGCTCAGATTGGTGCTGTGCAGTTCATTAGGCCAGGAATTAATGCCAGATGATGTTTCCTGGAATTTGGTTTTATTCATTATAAAGATAAGGCTCTGTGCTGCAAAAAACCCACCCAAAACCAGAACCAATCAACCCAACAAAACCAACCCAAGATCATTGAAATTCTTTGGGTTTCCCCACCAAACCCAGGAATTTTAACCAAAATCTCAGCCCTCATCCTTCATCTCCGTGACGTTCATGATCAAGCGGAAATGGAGCAAGAGGAGATGGATGGATTCTCCCTGCAGTGGGAGGATGGAAGAGGCATTTCCCTGTAGCCATCCCTCCCTCCTGCCTGTCCTTGCTAGATCTGGATTAGGCCAAACTTTGCTGGGCCTGCCTTGGAAAAATGCCGATCCTAAAAAATGAGCACATCCTTCCAGAGATCCCTGCACGGACAATTGTGACACCAATACATCCCTGTTCCCTAAAACCCCTCTGCCATTCACCCAGGAGATTTTATTCAGCTGCACAGAAGGTTTAAGACATTAAAATTCCTTTAATTACAGCACAAACAGGCACTTCCGAGCACTATTGACCAGGCTTTTCTTTCTCCGGGTCTGTGCTGAAAGCTTTCCTAGCTTTCCATGGGAGGTGATTTCCAGCCTCTTTGTTCCATGGCACTTATTAAACAATTCCTTCTGACAGCCTTAAATGCAAACAGCGAGACTAGCAACTGGGAAATTAAAAATATATCGTTAATACAATGCCAAAGGCACTTTTTTCTCCCCCATGAATGGTTTGACAGCATTTGCTTTTTAAAATGGAACTGTTCTTTAAACAAATCATGTTTAGTTACTGACTTATGTCATAAACCTCTGGTCAATCCTTTAGGGGAAGGTCTTAAATGTGGATTTAAATTCAATATTTATAACATTTGTTGTTAACAAATATATTTAATATTCCTATTTTGTTTATTGGGTTTTCCAGCCTGGAGAAAAAAAGGCTCTGGGGAGAGCTCAGAGCCCCTGCCAGTGCCTGAAGGGGCTCCAGGAGAGCTGGAGAGGGACTGGGGACAAGGGATGGAGGGACAGGATGCAGGGAATGGCTTCCCACTGCCAGAAGGCAGGGCTGGATGGGATATTGGGAAGGAGTGAGGGTGGGAAGGGGCTGGGATGGAATTCCCAGAGGAGCTGTGGCTGCCCCAACCCTGGCAGTGTCCAAGGCCAGGCTGGACAGGGCTTGGAGCAGTCTGGGACAGTGGAAGGTGTCCCTGTGGCTCTGGATGGGCTTTGAGGTCCCTTCTCACCCAAACCATCCCATGACTCCGTGAGTTAAAGCCACTCAATAATGTGCATTGGAGCTCCACGTTTCCCAGATGGAAAGAAGGCATCCCATTTAAACTGGGACTTGTCTGCTTGGTGTGGTTACTCAGGAGGCAGAAAGCTGATCCAGAGCTCTGGGCACTCACTGGGCAGATCAGTTCCTTCCGTTTTCCAGAGTTTGGGTTGAGTTTCATCCCCCTCACGGCTGAATTTAGGCAGAGCTTGTGCCCAGCAGGCAGGGGACAGTTGGTGACAAATCTGCCCTCAAGGCCGCTCCTGAGGACTGCCCAGGCCACGGCTTCAAGTGGCATCACTTGAGGATGCTGCAAATCCATCCAGAGCAGACAAAGCCACTGCCTGAGACTGGAAACTGGGATGAACTCCATGGAAATTAAGTGGGAATGAAGTGCAGTGCTCTGTTTTCACCACTCCACCATGATCAAATTGTAGATTTCCCCGCAATTAATCATCCCTCTCCCTCGGTGAGCACGTTCAGCTGTCCCTTCCACCACTGCCACGTGTCTTTGTTTTCAAACATCATTTTCTATTCCAGACCCAGCCGTCAGCTTTCCCAGGGGAACGCGTCAGGCTGTTGGGCAAGAGGGAACAGCCTGGGATGGCGCTGCCAGCGGAGGTGGCAACGGGGAAAGTGGAGCCTTGGGAGGGTTGTGCAAGGGTTGTGTTCCAGGCACTGCGAGGGTTGGAGCTAGGCCAGTTTTCCAGCCTGCCAACTTCAGGAATAAAATCCATGCGGGGCGGGCAGGGAGAGAGCAGCCCCGGGGATTCAGCGGTGTTCCCGGGGCTAATGAGGGAATCCGCTCACTGCAGGTACAATTAGCAGCAAAGAAAATAAGAATTAACCAGTCTGGGCTGGAATGGCTTTCTTTGCCTCACACCTTGGTGACACTCCTTGAACTGAACACCTGCGGGGTGGTTCGGAGCCAAATCAGGAAGGTCTCCACCCAGAACACTTCTCGTGGAGGGCTCCAAGGGCACATTTGGGGATTGCAGCTCCGAGCTGGCACCGAGTGGAGATCTGATGGCTCTGTGCAAATGGTATCAGGCTGTAATTTATAAATAGACCTTCCATCTCCACAGCCATGTAAAACAGAGGTGGCATCTGGGAGGAATCAGCAGAAAAACTGCAGCCGTGATTTGCAGCCCATCTTTTAAAATCGAGTGTGAAATCTCCAGGTTGATTGGGGTGGGGGTGATGATTTCAGTGGAATGATCTTTATTGCCCAGTCCCCACTTTCGCAGCTCATGAACTCATAAACACACAAAGATAAACATGTTCGAGTGTCTCTAAGTGCAGAGATACCAGCGTGTGCCAGACCAGAAAACCCTAGTCCTAAATAAAGCTGAAATCCCAGAATCTGGACATTCATCCCCTCAGCACTGAGCATGGGGCTGAGGGTGGATGTGCTGCTAATTTTGGCCCTCTCCAGCAGGCGCCTGAAGTGGAGTGGAAGGAACAAGTGCCAGATGTTGTTCTGTGCAGACTCGGTGTCACTGGGAGGAGAAGGCACTTCAGGGAGAGCATTCATTTAGGAGGGGCCTAAAATAATTAAATAACTGAATGTCACAGTGCTTTAGTGTACACAGGAGGAGAAACTCGGGCAGCGTGAGTCAGGCCCTCTTCTAAGAATGACTAATATTATAAACAAATGCTAAGATAGAGGCACTAAACTCCCCTTTCTGACTGCACTCCTTAAAGGTCATAAAACCGATCGAGTTTTCCAGTTTCAGCTTTTCCCATCGACTTTGCTGAGCAGTAATCAGGTCATTGGGCCACTTCCCTTGGACACTGACCAATGCATCCTCAGCTTTATCCTAAATATAGCAAGGCCTTTTTTTAGCATTGTTGGTTTTCCCACTTTTTTTTTTTTCCTATTTATTTTTTTTTCTCTTGACTCCCTCAAAGTGAGTTTAGTGCAGCACGAAGGTGCCAGATGGACATCACTGGAAAATGATGTTGCAGGGCTGCTGTTCCTGCACGGAGAGCAGGCTGTGTTTATCCACAGGCTGACTCCTGCCCCTCTCCACCAGCTTGCCTTAAGCCTGACCTGTGGAAACCAGGCTGGGCTCAAACCGCCCCGTGCAGGCAGCCAACAAAACCACCAAATCCCCTTGTCCTGGTTGCTTTGGAAGCCAGACAACCCTCAGGCTGGAACTGCAGCTTCCATGGCATCAGCAACGTCCTGCACAGGAGTCTTACCCAGGAGAGCTGGGATTTGGCTTCTCCATCTCCTGCTGCTGAAAGATGAGGTGTCTGCTCTGAGCTGGACACTCCCTGGGAGGGTGGGCAGGCCCTGGCACAGGGTGCCCAGAGAAGCTGTGGCTGCCCCTGGATCCCTGGCAGTGTCCAAAGCCAGGCTGGACAGGGCTTGGAGCACCCTGGGACAGTGGGAGGTGTCCCTGCCCGTGGCTGGGGTGCAATGAAATGCTCTTTAAGGTCCCTTCCCACCCAAACCATTCCATGATTCCCTGAAAAAGGAAAGGACCCATGTAAGTCCCCATGAGAGGGAGGTGGCACAGCTCCATTTCTGACTTTCCTCTGCGCTGTTGGCTTTGAAGTGGACTTGAGAAACAGCTTAAACCAGACAGGTGGCCTAGAGCTGGGCAGAGCTTAGCGAGTTGAATCCCACCCATAACGATGGGAGGCAAAGCGGCGCTGAAGAGCCCAGGGTTGTTCCAATTGCTCCGTGTTTTCTCAGGCCCCAGCCCTCCCCGGGATTCCCGGAGACTCCTCCTGCTGTGCTGCCACCATTCCTGGAGCAGAGCTGCCACCGCAGACCCTCCGGGGTGAGTGGCCCACCAGGGCAGCTCTTGTGACACCTTCACTGCACAGCTTCACACAACACCCAGAGCAATGGGGCAGATGGGGTCCTGCAGCTCTGCTTAGGGCTGAAACATCGGGCTCTGAGTAAACAGGACTTTAATTAAATGGAAATAACTCTGCCCTGCTGTTTGTTGTGGCGCTGGGAAGTTTCATACTCGCTCTGATCGCTACGATTTGCTCCTGTAATTGCGACTCCGTGTTTTGCAAAACGCACGATGCTGCTCACTTCCAATCCATGGAAACTATCCCAGATCGGCCCAGACAGCTCCCAACTCTCCCTTTTTCCCCCCCTGTGTGCTTTCATTTCTCTTGCTCACTCTTGGCACAGTGCTTTGGAAGCTGCAGGGCTGCTTGCAGGGTGTTCTTATTAAAAACCAGCAGAGCAAGATGTCCCCAAATATATTCCTGCTCGTGGTGTCCTGCAAACGCTGTTCCAATGGGTTCCATCCAGCCCAAGGAAGTGAAACTGCTGGAGTGCTCTTCATGTCCCAAACTGTAGGAATGACACAGCTTGGCTTCAGCAGTACGGATGCTCCACACTGCAGTGGGTTTAAGTACAACGTTATAGCAATGTTGTTGGAACTTTGTCCCATAGTTCAGGCTTTGTTGTTCAGTCTCCTGTGTGTTCTGGCAGAGGGGAGGCTCAAAGAGCTGCTCTGAGGGACCTGCCTGGCACACTTTGGTCTCTTGGGGAATTCAAGGCTTCAGGAAACACTTTCTCCTCGTTTCTGAGCTCATGAAGGTGCTCAGCAATGAAGAAACCTCAGCTCTGCCACCACCAGTGGTGCCGCTGCAAGGAGAGGCCAAGTGCAGATCCACCCCCGGGGATTTTACACTGGGGCTGGAGAGGCCTGGGACAAACATGGCTTGGAAGCAGAGCCAACAGACAGCAGAGGTCTGTCTGCTTGGGGGGACACTGGTTAGCTCAGTCTGACAGATAATTGCAATGATGAGAAGAAATTTGGGTCCAAAGACCATATTCCCAGCACCTCCTTATTCACTGCTGTGGCACAAGAATTCCCCCAAGAAACCTGAGCTCCCCACAAAGCCCCTCTGGGAAGGCCCTGCAGGTCCTGGATCACTCCCTGTGTCCCTGCAGAACAGGACAGGGTGTGCACAGGGAGCGTGTGTGACATAAAGACCTGGTGGTGCCTCAGCTCCATGTGCAAACACCGCAACACACAGCCATGTTTATCCCAAAAATCCTGGCCTGGAATCTGGCCTGGAGGCCCCTCCTGTTCCATGGATTGATGTGCCATGAGCCCAGTTCGCTGCCCAGCTTCTTCACACTCACCAAAACTGAGCTTACCAGGGACTTCCCTGTCCCTTCTTGGGGAGCAAAACCCAGGTTTTTTCCAGCAAAACCCAGGTTTTTTTGGATTTTGGTTTGGTTGTTTTAATCAGAAGCTGGTTTAGAAGGTGTTTGATTAGAGAAGTGGTTTTGAGAAGTGTTTGAACCTCTGAGATCTTTCATAATCTCCATTCAGTTATTTCCTCTGCTAAAGGCTTTCTGCAAAGCCTGGATGAATCAAATAGATGAGACTGATCCTAGAGAGTTTCTGTCATCCCAGGGGACATCCAGGGACTCCTGACATCCACTGGGAAGCACTGCACATCTGCAGAGAAGAATTTAATCCACTGAGTTCTTTTTCACATTGAGGCATTGGGCATTGTCCTTCAGTTCTGCTGGAAATAACAGGAATTTCTTCCTTCAGCCCTTGGGCCTTGTCCTTCAGAAGCTTCAGCCATCCTGAAACCCCAACAAATGGTACAAACCAAACAAGACACCAAAACCACTTCCAGTCAGCTCTGTAACCTGCAAGAAGAAGGAGAAAAGACCATTTGAAAGCATGTCTTACAATTTACTGTCTCCAAACAAGCCCGGCCACTGGGTTTGTCTTCAGAGAGACAGATATTTGTCACTCTATTATTGTTTTACAGTGTCAGCTCCAGACACTTAAGTATTGTTGGAATGCAGTAGGGGGGGAAAAAAAAATCATGTTTTAAATCTCCGATGGGGTAATAAACTGCAGCCAGGAGCTAATTGTGCTGAAACTTGATCTTTTACAATCTGTTATTGCTGGAGTGGGACTCCCCAAGCCCAGAGCACTGGGGTTTGTTCCACCATTAGTGAGGTCGTTCATACACGCTCCCCAAAACCCCCAGATCACAGCTCTGCTCCCAGCTGGAGACTTAAGCTCAATTCTCCAAGCGATCGATGCATTTTGGACATGAAACCAGTGAGGGAGGGGATTAATCCTCATCAAGTTTAATGGCTCGCTGTGGATTTGCTTCCTACAAGCTTTCTTCCACCCAAGAAGTCCTGAGAACGTTGTACCCCTCCTGTCAGGAGGAAAATGAATCATTGCCCAGAGCCTGGAAGGCCAGAGGTGAATTGGAAGCCGCGCTGTGGAACACTCACACTGCAGAATTATTATTTTCTTTTTACGCCAGCATTAAATAATATTTGAGCTCGGGGTGGCCAACCCAACGGGTGGTTTCAGTGCTGAATGAGACCAAAGAAAGGGTCCATCCATCATGGGCTCAGCTCAGGTTTTGTTCAACAATCTCTTTTTTTTTTGGTTTGTCCCGAGCTTTGTATCGACCAGCTCTTAAAATGCCAAGTCCGACTTCTAAATGTTAAGCCCCAGTTTGGATTAAATTTTTGGCTGGGAAATGTTTTGAAGGTCCAATAAAAGGGATGTTCTTTCCCAGTGTTTTTCTCATCTGGGTGAGGCCGATGAATAGATGTGCCTGGTTAAAGCTGGAGAACTATCCTGAGGGTATTTTAGCCAAGGAGAATGAGATTTATTGAGGCTGGTGCAATTCTGGGGTCACATTTCAATGGGAATTCACTGAACTTTTATTTTCAAATTTTTCAGCTGTAAAATGTGGTGTGAAGACTTCTTCTCTTAAGGTTTTCACCCAGTCCTGGGCGCACAGAATCTCCTGAGTTGCACCCATGAGGATGGTGGAGGGTCACTGAGGATCCTCGTATTTCCTGGGCTCTGAGCAGTCCAGCACCACAGCAGCCAATTGTGGGCAGAGTTCACCAGAGATTCAGGCTACAAAGGGGTGCAGATAAATTTAGATGCATCAGAAGCGCCCAAGGAAGTGTCCCAGGCCAGGCTGGACAGGGCTTGGAGCAACCTGGGATAGTGGAAGGTGTCCCCGCCCATGGCAGGGGTGGGATGAGATAATTTTAAGGTCCCTTCCAACCCAAACCATTCTGTGTTTCTATTCTAAAATCCTGAAATCTGGGATGGAGCTAAGAGTTCTGGGTGTCCATGTTGGCACTTACAGGGGGGAAAAATTGGTTTTCTCCCTAAAGCTGAGAAATCCCTGATTGTTCTGCATGTCTGGGGTGACTGAGCAGCCCATTAACACCACCCGGGTGGGGAACAAAGCCAGCGGCTGCTTTCCACAGTGAGCATCTGACAAGGAGACAAAATAATTGTAGAGTGTGTGATACTTAATCCAAAAGTGAAGAGCTTGGCACTCCCAGACACGCAGGGAGCACATGGAGAGGGAGGAAGTGTTTCACACAACCATTTGTCAGGCCAGAACTGCTCATTAAGCATGGTCAGCCTCTCTTCCCGAGGAAATTCTCTCCCTCCTGCCTGAGGAGAGCTGAGATGTCCATGGATATCCACCCCTCAACTCCCATGGTTTGGACGCAGCAATTAGAAACTAATTACACCCAAACACTGAATCCCAATACAGGGAGGGGGGAGAAGAAACTGCCGAAATTGGGAGTTGTTAATCCATCATTCCAAGGGAACAAGTGCCAAAGGGAAGGAGCAGGGCTGGGGCCAAAGCAGCTTGAGGAGATTTGGCTGTTTACTCTTTCTATAAGTGCATGTTTGGTCACAGGGGGTCTGACTGGGATTATGTTGATACTCAGCTTTCCAGGGGCAGTTCCAAATGTAAGAGTTAAAGTTTATTCTCAGCCCTCTCTGTGCATCTGAGTTTAGTTCAGCCAAGACAAGAATTAAATGCAGCTTTGGTGTAACTAATGAGAAAAACTCGTACTAAAAAAAAAAAAAAAAGGGAGCCTTTCACTCATGGATGCTTCCCAAAGAGATGCTGTGGTTGATTAGAGCTGATTTAATTACTGTGCATTACAAAGAGCACATCTCCTCTTCCCTGGGCAGTGCCTGGTGTTGCAGTGTGGATAACCAGGAATCCCTCCAAAGCGTGGAGCACACCCCCTGCCATGTGTACAGCAGCTCCTGGAGCGTGTGTTCCCAAGATTTCCCATCCCAGGAGTATTTTCCAGTTCTGTGCGAGCTGACCAAAGTCAGAGATTGATGAGAAAGAGAAGTTCCCCTTGATAAAATCCAAAGTCATTGTACTCTACAGTCAGAGCAAGTGAGGGGACAGCAAAATGTTCCTGCTTCCAGAAACCAGGAATTGTGATCATTTTTTACAAAAACCAGAAAAATTAAAACATATCTTTAGAACCTTTGGATTCCACAGCAGAAAAGTTGTTGCAGTGGGAAAATATCGATCAACTCTGCCTGGCAGCTCCTGTTGGGTTGGTGGAGGAGAAGTGGAGGAGAAACCTTTGGGTGATCCACGTTCCTCCCGTTTCTCCCCTGGCTTTGAGAGGGGCCAAAAAAAGCTCCAGGGTGACCCTCACGTTCGGGGCTGAGGAGTTTGGCAGGTAAAGAATATTCCACAGGCTCAGGGGGGACGCAGAGCGGAGTCCAAGTGGAGCCCAAGCTCAGCTCTGCACAAGAGAGACGTTGATTGTTTTGGCGTCTTTCCTTTGCTCCAGGGGAAAATCGAGGCACCCTTCTTGGGATATTATTGGTGCGAAATCATAAGTTACAGTTTTATTACCAGTGGCTGTGTGCGTGTGAGGGAGAGAGGAGGAGGTGCTGGGCACAGGAGAGCATAACCACTCTTTTGTAACCATGAATCCATTCTTTTTTTCTTTTGCTTTGCAAAACACAGGTTTAATTTAGGGAGAGAAAAATAGAAAAAAAAATAGAATTTACTTTTCCATACAGCACCAAACAGCCGTGTTTTGAATATTTATATTTCGTTTAAAGCCTTCTTGTCTTCAAACTTGAATTCTTCACTTTGCATTGCTGAAAAGAAATTTTAAAAAAAGAGAAATAGGTGGGCTGTAAAGACTTATTCTCGCTTTATAAAATTGCAGATTATTAGAGCCCACCTCACATATTGATCTAGAGCTACCATGTTTTCCATGTAAAAACATCTCCCTGCATTTCATCCCTTCACAGATTTCAAAGCTCCCCGGCCTGTGTTGAGTTGTAAAGTTCTGTTCAATGGCTTGGTTCGCTTCCAAAAAAGCTGGCTGAGAAATTTGGATCTGGAATCAGCGTTGTTGGGGGAAATGTATTCCCCCCATTAACTGCAGGATGTTTTCATTGATTGTTTTGCACATGGTACGGATTCATTTACTTTTCCCCGTGTCAGAAGCCTCAGCTGGGCTGTTTGGTAGAGTCCAAAACCAACAGATTTTAGCAACTGGAAGATTTTTGTGGAATTAGGCCAATGTCCCCTTCTTCGGGGCAGTGAGCACTTTGCTGTCTTGGCCTCGCTGCGGCTGGGGACATTTGTCCGTCTGCTGATGTGTGCTTTTCCCGCAGCTCATCCCTCACCATCTCCCTCCTCCTCACAGACTGGGTCTGATCCTCTGCATTTGTGGTCAGTGGGAGTCAAATCCATCAAGATTTGTTGGTGGCTGCCCTTGGATCCCTGGCAGTGCCCAAGGCCAGGCTGGACGGGGCTTGGAGCAGCCTGGGATAGTGGAAGGTGTCCCTGCCCATGGCAGGGGGTGGGATGGGATGGGATTTAAGGTCCTTTCCAACCCAAACCATTCTGGGGTTCTGGGATTGTATAAGATGTCCTCTCCCAACTGGACATTTCAAGTGATTTCAAGAAGCAACCACCCCTTTGTATTTTAACTCATTTACCAAAAGAATTTAAGAACCATTTCAAAGTTCTCTTATCTCTGTTTGGCAAGATACGAGCTCACCTTCAGCCCAACAGGAGGGTGGGGTGGCCTTTTTCACCCTGCATGCTCACGGTTGTGCAGTTGTCTTAATTCTCCGGGGAATGGTGGCTGGAAGCAGAGGCAGGGATGGCAGGGAGGGACTGGGGGTGGTTCCCATCCCAGGGTGACTTGGAATCATGGAATGCTTTGGGTTGGAAGGGACCTTAAAGCCCATCCCGTCACACCCCCTGCCATGGGCAGGGACACCTTCCACTACCCCAGGGTGCTCCAAGCCCCATCCAACCTGTCCTTAATGATGGGACATCCATCAAAGCCCTCGTTACTCTTCGAAGAGATTCTTGATGAAAACTCTAAATTTAGCCAACATTAAAGTGACATTGGTATTTTTTTTTTAAACGATTGTCACAGTATTTTGCAACTTCTGTTCCCCTCTGGCTGGGATTCGAGCACCCTCTCCCTCCACCCCCTCCCCACCTCCTGACAGCAATCGCCAGTTGTAAAATAATAGACCATCAGCCAGCAATAATTTGCAATCCAAACAGACTTGACGCTCTCTGACATTTATTGAAACCTCAGACCCTGTTCGCTGGTTTCAGTTTTCCTCCCTTTGCTCTGTTTTTACAGACAGACAAGTGCTTAGATTTGGGTTTAATAATGAGCAGAAATTTCGCCTTGGCCCGCCTTTGCTTGTGTTGGCTGCGGCGGGGCCGCGCAGCAGACGGGCGGTTGGAGTTAATTACGCTAAATGGTGAGAACATTATTTGACCCCACTGGTTCGGCACCAGATGTTGAACGTTGCCTCTGAGAAACCAGCACAGACGTCAGGCTTTGGAGGCTGCATGAGGAGGGAGAACAGACTTGGAGCTCAAGTCACTTTTTTTTTGTTGTTTTTTTTTTTTTTTTTTTTTTTTCTGCAGCCTTAACTATCCCGGGATAAGCCCGGGACAAACAAAGCCCTTATTAGGGACAGATGACAACATTCAGCTGCAGCCACTCGGGGCAAATTAGGGCACGGTTGTAGGTTTGGAGCTGAATGGATCAAAAAACCTCCCCCGAGAAATCGTTTTGCTAAATGTACAGTGAACGTTCTGCCAGCACAAGGTATCAGCTTTGGTAAATCCTTCCTGGAAAGTGGACTTCACATTTACGGGCCAGACATGATGGAATTTAATGTTTGCAAATGATTAAAGGATTTTGTTCTTTCCTAGTAACAACTGCATTTATCAAGGTGGCAGCCACGGTGGCCTTAGAAGGAGCTGAAATGGAGCTGAACTGCTGAGCTTTCCCTGGCTTGGGTCTGGGAATCCCTCCGGTCTTTAGGCGTTAGGATTGGGGAATTACGTCGGGAGATATGGGAGGAGGGCAGTACAAAGTGTTTATTGACCCCAGGCTGTGTTAATAAAGCATTAGAAGTATTACCTGCTCGGGGATTGTCAGGGCACAGCAAAGTTGTCCTGACCTTGGTGGAAAACTGAAACTGCTCTCAGTCTTTGAATGAACTGTTTGGACTGTGGGAGTGACAACACTTGTGCAGATTTATATATTACAGGAAAAAAAAAGTTTAAAAGCTTCTTATGCCCAAAAATGTGTTCCCAATGCCTTTGTTTGCTTGCATGGCAGTGATAAGGTTTTTAACATCGCGCAATTCACAGAGAATTTTGAATTCTGGTTCTTTTTCCAGTGGGTGACATCCCTCACATTGTGCTGAACGGCAGCTTCCCTCCACCCTCTGTGTGTCCCCAGGATGCAGGACAGGGACTCACAAACCTTCCAGCTCCTGCCCTGAACAGCATTTGGGGCCTGGTTTTGGGGGTGCTGGAGCAAAGCCATTGACCCAAGCCAGCAGAATTCGGAATCATTGGATAATTTTAGTGCTTCGCGGTCTCTGGTAGTTTTTTAGAGCATCACCACTTGCCTGGAGCGTTATTTCAGGGGCTTAACCACCCAAAATTCTTTGTCATTCCCCACATGATAACATGACCCATGTGCTGTGTCAGCACATCTGGATCAGACTCTAAATTGGATCACTCAGGATTCTCTCAGATCTCTTTCATTGCCCTTTTCCCTCTGAGTTTCCCAGCCTTTCAGTGCTCTTCTCCCAGCACATGTGCAGCAGGAAGGTGTTGATGTGTACAAAACACAGAATGCTGCAATTTGAGTATTCCCACCGTTTTCTGGGTCAGTGAGAGATTCTCAACCCTCTTCATCCATCAAAGTCCTGCAGATACTGCTTTCCATTAAAAAATTAAGAGCAAATCCAGTGGAATAAGTGGAGCTGTTCTGCAATTCCTGCAGGGCAAGTCTGAACAGAACATCCTGGCTGGATTCTGCCATGGAAAAGCAAAACCATGGAACAGGGAGCTGCCTCCTGTGCTGAACTCACCTGAAGGGCATCACCACCCTGGGATCCTCCAGGGCACATCCCCCGTGCCCAAAAATCCATGGATGGATTAATAATAAATGGCAAGGGAATGTCCAGGACACCGCTGCTGTTTCCTTTCCCTCTAAAGCAGGTGCAGATGCCCTCAAGGACAATGCCATGGCCACACCTCTGCTGCAACTGGCAAGAACTGCCAGAAATGGGGTTTTCTACCCAAAACTTGGGCACAGCTGCTTGCACCAGCAGTGGCGGGACAGGAGAGACGTTACCTGGAGGGTTTTTTCTATAGCAGAGGAGAGGACACAGTTGATCATGCCAGGGTCTAAGTGCTGCCAGGCACAGGCTATTGCAGCTTTTTTCCCCTCTCTGGGCACCAAATAGATAATTTTGGATCAGCTGTGTGATTTTCTGTGTATATTTTATGCAAAATCAGATGCCTGACACGTCCACCTGAAGAGTTCTTCATAAAACTTCACAGTCACAGCAACCTGTGGGATGGGCAAAGACCAGGTTCGGTGTTCTGGGGTTTTCTGAGAGAGGTTTAGATTCCCTCACAGGCTTCAACACTGACTGTAATTTACTGCGAAGCAGGAGAGACATGAGCTGAAATTTTTAGGAGCAGATTAGGTTGAAAAAATTTATGACAGCATTTAGAAACATTAGACTTGGGACTGCATGCCAGAACATGACAAAATAGCAGGTAATAACAGATCTCATTAGAACTGTTTATTAGCCTGTCAGGGATGGTTTTGCTGCTGGATTGGTCTTATTTTCATCCAGATTAACTTCTACCCAATCCAAGCACTCAGAGGTGTCTTCCTGGGACCGCTCAGTGTGTTCATTCCATGAAGTTTATGTTATTTCTGAATTTTAAGGAGAATGTTACTTTCTATTCTTCTTTATCCACCACCTCCGTGTTTAATGATCTTTGTGTATCAAAATGCAATTAGATTTTCCAAAGGATCCAAGTGATTCCAGCTCCAGTGTGCTGTTTCAAAAGGATTGGCTCGCCCTCCCTGAACAAAACATTGGAGTATTTGCTTTTCTTGGTCTTGGACCACAGTTCTTCTGTCTTGGCCTTCATCTTCTTCCCTGTGAGGGTGGGGAGGCCCTGGCACAGAGAAGCTGTGGCTGCAGCATCCCTGGAAGTTTCCAGGGCCAGGTCGGACAGGGCTTGGAGCAACCTGGGATGGTGGAAGTTGTCCCTGCCCGTGGAACTGGATGATTTTTAAGGTCCCTTCCAACCGAAACCATTCCACGATTCCATGACTCTTTCTAGTTCTTACTCCTAGTCCTTTAAACACAGAATGTGTGTACAGAAATTACCCAGACCCAATCCGCTCTGCAGATGATCCGCTCTCTTTTCCCTAACCTTAACTAATCTTTCAGTAACAGCTTTATTCTCTCAGCTCATCAGACCTTCAGTAATTCCAGCAGATCAGCTGCCACCCCTCCAGTGAAGGTGAGGATGTTTCCTGACTCAAACCTTGAGGTAACCGCTGTGGTTTGGGGTTGTTTGAACCACACAGAGACATCCTGGATGTGCCTGGACCTGCTGCCTGGTTTATCCCCAAGATCCAGGCCAAGCCCCTCCAGAGAAGAACTTTGTGCTTTATTTTCTTAGACAACAACCCGAGGTGCAGCAGCAGCGTATTTATATGGACAAGGACCAGGCAAATGCAGAAAAACAAACCCCAAAACAACACAAACAAGCAATCTTTCCAAAGATGTGGTTTCCCTGCAGCACTCGAGCTCTGCTTGACAGGAATTCGGTGCCAGCCCCATCTCCAGCAGACAATAATTGCTTGGATCTTAAAAAAATCCCTGCAATGATGTCACCATTGCTCAGCTAAACCTGGGCAATCGGTTGGGTTTTGCAGCTGTGGGGATGAAAAGTGCTTTTCATGAGCCTGGGCAAAATAATGTTCAAATTATTTCCTATCTTTAATTTTTGTTCAAATTATTTCCTATCTTTAATTTTATCTCTACAAATCAAACTGTTTCCTTTTATTATACGAATTTGGGAGGGTTCAGCCCTAGAAGAGCATCTTTAGGCTCTTTAAAAATATTCACAGAAGGGTTCACCGACTCATGGAATGGTTTGTGCAGGAAGGGACCTTAAAGATTATCTAGTCCAGCCCCAGGGCCATAAAAAATGGAAGGCAACACTGAGGAACCAACATTCCTGAACCCTACGAATCTCCAGGGAAAACCAAAAAGAAGGAAAGATACTGATAGAGAAGGGGCCATTCCAGCTCTAGAGAGGCTCCCTGATGTCCCAGTGCCTTTGATTTCCACAGCTCTGTGCCTGCTGCAAAGCTGTAAAACATCATTAACTTCAGCAGAGCCATTTTAAGAGGGGTTTAATGTTCACTCCATGTGCTTCACATCCTCCTTTCCCTTCCCCTCACAGCTCCAGTAAAACACATCCCGGCCTATCTGGCTTCAGAGGTGTCCTCCTGCCAGAAACCCATCAGATCCATTTACTAATGACGTCTATCCAGGACAATATAATGGCTTTGATTCATGTTTTTTGGAAAGCAGCTCGAGCTGACTTCCCTGTAAATCTTGCCATGTTATTAATCCCTGGGGAGCAGCTGGCAGCCAGTCCGTGCTTTATTTGGCTGGTGGCACTGGGGCTGAGATAACCCCAGGCCTGCCATTCTTTTAGGGGAAAAAACAATTGGAAAAACACCTTTCCCCAGCAGGTGGAATGTGGGAACAGCCTCACCTGTGGGTGGTCCCCAGGGTCCATCAACAGCAGTGGCTGTGGTGACATTAATTACAGAGCTCTGGGGCTTTTAATCCCACCAAGGAAGGTCTTTTAGAGCAGAATTTCCTGCAAAAGTTCTCCTTCTGCCAGGCCTTTGTTTTCTGAACTTCATGGTCATCAACACAACCAAGCAGAGTTTGTCCTAAATTAAAGAGCTTGTCCTAAATTAAGACAAAAACACACTTACACAGAATTCTCTCTCACCAGAAATGCTGTTCAACCCACACTGCTCTCCCTAAATTAGCTAAATTCTAGACTTTTCTATCATCTCTCATGTTCTGGGCTCTGTTTGAATAATGTATATCCTGGTCATTTAATGAATTAATAACTTTTCTAGTTTGCCCCATTTTAAGACTGTTTCATGGGGCTTAATATGTGGTTCATGATTATTTAATAATCTCAAGTTCACATCCACAGACAAGAATCTGGATTATTAGATGTGAGCATGAAGATAGGCTTGGAATTAAAGAAATTCCACGGAATTTTAAAATGTTTTAACAGCCACCAAGACACTTTTTAACAGAATCACTGCAATTCACTGCTAAAATCCTTAAATCATTCCTCCTCATGTTTCCAAGTGATGTTAACTTCAAGCCACGGAGCTCAGCTGTGTCGTTTTTGGGTAATAGAGAAGCAAATTCTGCTTGCTGCAGGAAGCACAGGGTATAATTCTGTGGCTGATCTTGTGGTGGGGCTCAGCCTGGGTTTTCCTTTCTCTGAAATTCTTGTGTATTTTAAATCCTCAAGCACCTGGAAGGAACAACCCCAGCAGGTACCTGTGGAGGGATGGAAGGGCAGCTCTTCAGGGCAGGAGCAGCTTCTCCCTGCTTTCCCAACAGAAATCTTTTCCCCCTGCTGAATGGGATTGGATTTCCTGGAGCTGTTTTCGGTGCCAGGTGCCCAGCTGGGAGCGCTGCTTGTTGTGGTGGGAGATCTGCATCTCAAACCAAACCCAATTATCGCTGTGGCCTGGGTGGGCAGCTCACCCCCAGCGTTCCTGGGAAGTTCTCCTGTTGCAAACAGCCCAGAAATGCCGTGGAGCCCATCCCAGAATGGGCTGGGCATCGACCTCAGCCTGCCTGGCCCTGCTGGGCTGGGATGTTGTTCAGTGCCACAAAACAAATCCCGTCACCTCGGAACTCTGCAGTCTTTGGAGCTGATTTCCAACAAATGGTTCTTCCTCCCCTCCTGCCACTGGAATCCAGCTCCTTGCTCAGCCCTCGGAAGATGCTGAGCTGTCCCCTCTGCTGTGTCACTCCCAGGGCCATCCATGGATCACCCAAAGTTCGGGACAGGGGATGGGAAGTGCACATGGGAAGGAAGCATTGGATTCATGGCTCTGCTTTAATCCAGAGCTCTGCAGTGGAAATCCCTGACCAGCAAAGGCACCGGCTGGGCTTTCCCTTGGGATTCTGCCCTATCTCACCCGGGAGAAGGGGAAGCACCTGGGTGATTCCTGTTAAACAGCTCCAGGGTGCCCAGCCGCGGCTCAGATTTTAAACAGAGGAGAAAATTCCCGAAGGAATTCAGGCTCCAAGCCTGAGCTCCACTCGTGGGCAGCTCCTCTTCGCCCCTCCAGTCCCATCCCAGCTGTCCCTCATCTACAGGCAAAAGCCCTTCCTGCTTTTCTGATCCTACTGGGAATTCCAAGGTACCATTCAAATATTTATTCCCAACATTTCTTCCTGCCAGTCTGTGCCAATGTGTTGCCTTGCCAGTCTGGATAAAGACAGAATCCATCAATCCCGCCAGGTGGATGCTGGGACTGGCTGCCCTTCCCAGGATTTCAGCCTCAAGGAGAGGCATTTATCTGTTTATTTTTTATTTATGAAGTTAGCCAGACTCAAAACCAGAGGATGGAAAACCTGGCACGGGAATGAACTTTGCAAAGCGGGGTGGGAAGGATTCTATTCCCTTTAAAAAGCAAAACTCAGCTGTAAAGGTTTTGATAACTGGTAGAGCTGAAACTGAATCAATTTGCAAAATAACACAAAGCTGCTAAAAAGCAGCTTTTGCCTGCAGTCCGTGCCCTCCTCAGGAATCCCAGTACCCAAGGCAGAGTTTCCAAGCTGCCCACTATGAATTTAAGGGAATTTAAGTAACAACTTCAATAGAAACCACTCAATAATTGTCCTCCCAGAGCTTTAGCTAATAAAACAACTCAGGGCAGAATATGGAACATTCAAATCCTGGAATAAAATGCCCAGGTTTCCTTTCATTTGCTTCCTTCTCTTCACCCCATAAAGATGTTTTCCAGCCAAAACACACCACTTGTTCTTATTAATGAACTTCTGTGTATTTATCCAGATTTCTCACTATTGAACATCTCCTTCTACCTGTTATTTTATGCTGCTGAAATTCAAGCAGAAGAAAGGGGTTAGAATTAATTATAGCCTTTGGCTTGGAGGATTAGCCACAGATGTTGAATTATTATTATTATTGTACCGTATTTTGGGAATGACACAAGGAATGTGTGGAGACTGGTGGTATCTGTGAGGAGAAATAGGAATGTTTAAATCCTGAAAGAACTTTAATTCTCCTTTTAATGGCAACCAGTGGGCCTGTTGAGAAAATGAAGAATTCAGGTGACAACTATGAAACATTGGAGTGGAGGGCCAGGAGTTGGACTTGGATCATCCTTGTGGGTCCTTCCAGTATTCTGTGTTTCTGTGATTCCATGATTCCATAAATCTGTGATTCTTTGATTCTATGATTCCATGATTCCATTCAAAACCATCTTGCCCTGTGTGTGCAAATGATCTTTTCTAAAATCCAAACCTTTGGGTAGCATAACTTGGCATGAAAAGCAGGGAGGCTTCTCACAATTAAGGACAGATCTGTAATTAAATTAATCTTCTGCCCATTTTAATTATGGCTGGATCTGACCATTCAGCACCTGGGCAGAATCCACAGCACGATTATTTTGCTGTTGAATGACTTCAGTTAGTTTTGCATTTGGCTCTGGGCATGGTTTGCCATTGTCACAACAAGCAGGGATTAAAAGAAAAGGAAAAAACTCCTCTGCAGACAAGGCCAAGGGGAATAACATCAGAAGCCTGATCATTTGTCACCTATGGTCACCCGAAACCATTATTTCTTTTACACACTGTAATTTCAGATAGACTTGTGTAAACAGTGTAAAGATTTATTTTCTCAAAATATCAGAACCACTTAGCGTGAGTCACAAGCCAGATTTCAGGCAGATAATTTTCTTCTAATAGATTTTTGGGTTAACAAGATAAAAATTAACATGAAAATGATTATGTGCTGACTGAAGGAAACCTGGTTTTATTTTGTTCCCTATTTGTTTTACAAGGGAAGTCTTCAAGTATCTTGCAGGGGCAAAAATATTTAAAGTGTTTGCACATGTTTCCCATTTCCATTTTATAAGATTCATTCACAGTCAGCCAAACGTATCTTTCTCTCTCTCTCTCTTTCTCTCATTTTTTTTTCTTTTGATACACTTCTTAATTAGTCTTAAAGGCTCCAAAGGTGCTTTTTTTCTGTCTCTTTATTCCAGACGTCGAGAGTGGCGAGCGACGCTCGCAGTGAAGTCATTGGGCTCTAAAACCCGAGCTGGATGCTCCTCAAAGGCTTGGGGGGTGTCCTCTGATCTGCTCTTTCTACTCCACAGAAAGGAGCAAAGTGCAGATCAGAGGCCTGGGTGTCATTAGGAGCTGAAGTGGCTGCTCTTGGGTAATGTGGATTTGGCTTTGGCTGCCAAATTCCAGCCCCTGGGAAGGATTTGCCACCAAGCTCCGTGCGGAGCTCCGTGTTCAGAGGGGCTGCAGCTCCCGTCCCTCCCTGGGCAGGGCCTGGAGGTCTCTGTGCCACGATGGCCACAAGTCTGAGCACCCCCCAGCCCTTTCTGCCCCCACAGAAGCTGTGGCACCATGGCAGGGACGCTGTGGGCTCCCTGGGGCCAGGTTTTTAAATTATTTAGGCACGGGATTTTGCAGGAGTTAGGGATATTTTTTCTTTTTAAAACCTGCTCCAAAAATGCAGCAGATCTGGTGAAGGCCTGAGCCCCCTCTGAACTGCCCCCTCCAAATTGCCCCAAATCCTTGTGCCCCCACTGCCAGGCCCATCAGCTCCTTGGGCCAGGCTTTATTTAGGCACAGGATTTTGCAGGAGTTTGGGATTTTTTCCTTTTAAAACCTCCTTTTAAAACCTGCTTTTTTTCCCTTTTAAAAATGCAGCAGACCTGAGTGAAGGCCTCGGGCCCCTCCAAACTGCCCCAAGTCCTTGTATCCCCATTGCTGGGCCTTCAGCTCCTTGTTCAGGCTTTAAAGTTATTTAGGTACAGGATTTTGCAGGAGTTTGGGATTTTTTTCCTTTTAAAACCTGCTCCAAAAAGCAGCAGACCTGGTGAAGGCCGGAGTCCCCTCCAAACTGCCCCCAGGCCCTGTGTCCCCACTGCTGGGCCTTCAGCTCCTTGTTCAGGCTTTAAAGTTATTTAGGCACAGGATTTTTCAGGAGTTTGGGATTGTCTTTACCCTTTTAAAAACCTGCTCCGAAATGCAGCAGACCTGGTGAAGGGCTGAACTGCCCCCTCCAAGCTGCCCCAAGTCCTTGGATCCCCACTGCTGGGCCTTCAGCTCCTTGGGCCAGGGTTTAAAATTATTTAAGCACGGGATTTTGCAGGAGTTTGGGATTTTAAAATCTGCTCCAAAACGCAGCAAAGCTGAGCCCACTCTAAACTGTTTTGTGTCCCCACTGCTGTGCCATCAGCATTGTCCCCCATGGAATTTGTAACCACAATTGCAAATACAATTTTACAATTTAACGCAGCTCAAGGACCCTGCGATGATGAATGTGCTGCAGCAGGGCTCTCAGGGCAGAGCTGAGTGTTTTTAAGGAGAATTTTATCATGGTGATTAAAGTTGCCTTTTATTTTGTATTTTGCAAAGTGACCCCTTTTTCCCATCATCAGAGTTTCAGCACCACAGGGAATTCCCTCCTCCCTTTTTAGCAGGAAAGAGAAAAGAAGGATTTGAAGAAGTTAAGGATTGAGCTGTTCCACTTTCTCCCCTTTGCTCAGCTTCAGAAATCCCTCACACAGTGATGAGTCATTTTTTATTCTATTTAAACCCATGTTAAGTCAACATCATTTAAGGCTGGTGACTAAGTCTTGAGTGATGTTGATGTAAACGAAATAGGAATAATTGGGACTTCTCCAGGACACAGCAAATATAGATTCTATCCACAGGAAAAAATAAATGAATAAAAAAGAGAAAGACACTGAGTTAGTCCTAATTAGAGAAATTAAAAAAAAAAAAATAAAAAGAAAAGAAATAAAAGGCAGCTGTTTGCAGGAGATCTCTGATGGATTAAAACCAGGACTGGAAAGCTGCCCTTGTCCTGCTGGTGGAAATCAGCAGACCTCTCCTCAAAGTGGGCAGGATTTCAGCAATTCCTGCGCAGAGCAAGGACGGGAGCCCTTATCTGCCTCAAGTCCATCTGGCTCAAGTCTAAGCTCATGATGTGCACAAAGTAATTCCGTTGAAGTTCTGTTTCGGGTCAGGATGGGAAGTTGGGCTCTGTGGCCCTCAAGAATGGAATGGATTCAAGAGTAGACCTGGGACCATTTGCAATAAAGGATTTGAAAGAGTTTGTGGGCATCCTTGGGGTTCCACGTGGCCAAACAGTCCAGTAAAAGACCAGTAGAAGACCAGGAAAAGACCAGTAAAACCAGTTTTAGCCCCCAAGGTGGGCACCAGCCGAGCCAGAGCATCCTGCCCAGCCCAGCAGCACCACAGAACCCCATTCCTTGGCTGGCACCACTTTCTTCTTGTCAGGTTTGGAGCCTGCCCCACCAACACCACAACAACCTCCAGAGGCAGCACCTGAATCCTGCTTCTCCTCCTTTCTTCTCCTGAAGCGTTCTCAGCAGCCGCTGCAGAGGCTTTGCTAAACATGTCAGATTAAAGGTCTAAGCAGACGAATAAATGCAGTCCATCTGAGGGCATGTTTCCTCTCACACCTTCAGGGGCTGTCAGCATCTTGAATGGGATTCAGAAACATGTCCTTGAAGCTGGCTGGAATGCAGCTTAATATATCAGGGGCAGCATTAGAGAAAGGAGAAAAAAGGATGGGGGAAGCTTTCATGGCAGTGCACCCCCCCCTCCTTCCCTCTCCGGTCCTGCATTTGCTGCAGAGCAGGGATAAACGAGGGCTGGGGAGGGGATGGGGACCTGCAGCCGTGTCCCTGCTCTGGAGCTCACTTTGCCACCTACTCTCCGTATCCTGGGGTTTTCACACTCTCTTCAAAGCTTATTTTATTTTTCATTAAAACCCCAGTTCTTTCCAGCACTTCAAACTCCCAGATTTCAGCACTGTGCAGAGCTGGTTCTGTCAATATTCCTGCTTCAAGGGAAGCTGAGGAGTTACAAAGAGACTTCTCAGCTCCTCACGTTCCTCTTTCTTTGCACAGCTCATCTCCCCGGAGTAGCTCCTCTGTCCCAGGCCAAGGTCCTGTCTTGCCCTCAGTGCAGGGAGCAGCCCCAGAGCAGCTGGGCCCTTGTTCTTGTCTCCTTGTTCTTGCTGTATTTGCATTAAATTTGCAAGAAACAAAGCGTAGGGCAAACCTGATGAGAGTCGGCCCCTTCCTGAGCACAAGGAGGCTCCTGGCACGGGACAGTCCCTAAGGGAGGTGACCTGAGCACGGCACAGAGGCACATGCAGGGGTTTGGATGCTCTGCCAGGTAAAATATTCCATGGAATGAGCAGCATTGAACCGTTGAACATCCTCCTGAATTGCACATTATCATCCCTGGAAGTGTCCAAGGCCACCTTGGAGCAACCTGGGGTAGTGGAAGGTGTCCCTGCCCATGGCAAAGGATGGGAGGAGCTTTGAGATCCCCTCCCAACCCAAACCATTCTGAGATTCCGTGGAAAATCACTGATGCCACAGTAGGAGAATCCTTCAAACGGGTGTTTAAACTTGCAAACCAATTACTGTGCTCCTGATTGCTGCTTTTTTGGTTTTACTTAAAGTATCCACTTATTTGTTTCCCCTCAAGTCTTTAATTGAAGGAATGTAATGAATCTCAAAGCCTTTTTAAGGCCTTTTTTAAATTTTAGAGGGAGCACCTGGTAGTGACGCTGTACCATCCATCTCTGAGATTCAGGTGAGAAATTCAGAGAAGCTGAATTAAATCAGCTTTATGGGATGCCTGCATTTATCTCCTTTCCTCCTTGTGCATCTGTAGGAAGACAAAGTCTTGTGTTAGAAAGAAAGATCACTTGTGTTAGAAAGAAAAATCACTCAGGCTCCTGTGCAGTGTAGGGGACTTAAAATATCTCCTTAAAATGTAGATTTTGACTTTCTGCCCAGTGCTGCCTTGAAAGTTTTGCCATTCCAACCTAATTGCTGAGTAAATGTTCCCTCAGTGGAGGACAGAGTGGGGCAGTGGCTCAGTTTTGGTATCATTTCTGCTCCTGGAAATCTGTTCCCTTTATTATTTTACATGGAATTCTTTCAGTTGCAAACTACTAATCTTCCACCTTGGAACTGGCTGTGGAACCAAGCGGGGGGAAGGTAAAATGTGTTGGGTTTCCAAGAGTTATTCACCTCTTCCCAAGCAGAAGATGGATTTCCCTTCTCCAGGGTCTCCGGCACCATCATTTTTCCCTGGATATTCCTGACATGCCACAAATCACCCCCTGGTTACTGACTTGGAAACGTTCTCCTTTGTGCCTCAGCTGGGCAGAGTGGGAAGCTGCTGGCTCAGATCCAGGAATTAATCCAATCCTGGGCTGTAAGAAACACTCAGGGCCCACGGATTATTATTTATTTAATAAGATGCATGGAATTAATTAAGTTTTAATGCGGCAGTTCTGTTCCATGACCTTGCAAGCTCCACACCTGGGCAGGCGTGGGAAGGGGGGTGGTGCTGCCAGAGTGGCCCAAAAAATGGCATTGGGCACTTGAGGCAAAAGCAGACATTTGGGGCCTCCCTTTTGGCGTAAATCATTGTGTGAAGCTCCTGAAGTTCGCTCTTGAGGGGAGCATTCCCATGTTTTGTCTCCCTCCCTCATTCCACACCCAGTGTGGAATCCTCTCCTGATTTCTCTTGTCCACACGTGAGTGAGGAGAGGATTGCCTGAGGAGGTGAGCTACCAACAGCACAAAACACCACAGAAATCCTTCATACAATTAAGTAAACTCTATTTTTTTCCCCTGATGAGGGGTTTGCTGGTCCAGCAGAGCCAGGGGGAGCCGCTGACATCCCAGACAGACCTTCCCCCACCCCACCAAGGGGGGGGAGATGAAAACCAAAGGCACGATTTTCTTTGGAAAACAAGAATTAAAAAGGTTTAATTGGATTTCTTGCTTTACCTGGATCTTGCACAGCTCGGGGGAGCTGTGATTTGTAAGCCCCAAGTCAAAATTAACAGTAACACTCAACTCTATTATATTTCACTGATGCTTATCTGAGCGAAATGCATGGTACTCCCAACCTGCAAGATTTACTATTTGCTATTTATTTGATCTCCTGGATAATTGTTTAATTAAAGTAATTAGTAGCTGCTTTCAAGGCCCAAAATCATTACTGAGCGATTCCAGCACGCAGCTACTCCAACCACAACACCTTCCCCTGCTCTGTGCCAGCCCAGGATGTAGGAATTCCTCTGGAATTACATCCTCCGTGCAAGACATCCCGCAGGTCTGGGTTTGGGACATTGAGCTGGTATTTCACCGTTTGTGACATCCAGCAATTGTCCCCACAATTAACAACTGGCCTGAGTTCGGCAGGAGGTGGGAAAGGGCTTTGGAAGTGGAAGATGTGAACATGTTGTTAATAAATTCTGGCTCCGAGTGATATTTTGGGGTTTTTTTCCGAGGGGAATTCTTCATGGCTGTAGGAAATTCATCTGGGTTATTCCATGCTTCCCTGAGAAACTCCTAAGATACCCATACTTGTGTTTACATCCACGGAGTTAGGCCAGAACCAAGACATACTCCTTTGAAAGGACGTTCTGTGATGGAAACCCATGTCAGGGATCCAGTGGGGATTACAAGAAAATGGCTCAGTCAGGGAAAAGCTTGTCAGGGAGAATGTAAATAAGCAGAGGGTCCATATCCACAGTCCTAAAGGGAGAGAAGGAAATTGAGCTCCTTTATGGCCTCACTCCTGAACCCTCCCACAGCACAGGAAGCAGTGGGCCATGTAAAACCCAAAAATAGCTCTGCAACTTCGTGTTCCCCCTCAGACAGAGAGCAAAGGAAGGAATAAAAAATGATCCCCAGGGAAAAACATGATCTTTTCCCCATGTCTGAGTTGTCAGTTTTGACAGGAATGCTACAAACTAATTAAATTTTTGTTAATTTATTTTGTCTGATGCAGCGAGTGCCTGTCACAGGAATGGCTCAGGAAGTCTGACTTCTCCAGGCTCTGGAAGAACCCGTGGGTTGGTGCAGGGAAAATGGACTTGCTTAAGTCAAATAAACACAAAAAGCATTTAAATTCATTTCTCCCTCAGTGCTCCAGCTTTGCTTGTCTGCTCCAAAGCCAATCCAAGCTTATTCTTTTAAATCCCCAGGCTGGTGGGATGGCTGCTCTCTTCTGGTTAGAGATGAAATGGGGAGATGCAGTGGGTAAAGGACAAAGTAAAATTCCATCCTGGAGCTGCCCTGGAATTTGTGTTTAGCCTGGAATAACTGGACACTCTTAGGCTGGATTATTCCCAACTATTTTGAGATCCAAGAATTTTCTCTTTTCACACAAGGAACAAAATGGAATCAGGCTGTCCAGAGTGTTAAAATGTCCAAGGCCGGGTTGGAGCAACCTGGGATAGTTGGAGATGTCCCTGCCCATGGCACTGGATGGGTTTTAAGGTCCCTTCCCACCCAAACATTCCATGTTTCCATGGCTTTTCCGGGGAGATCCACGTGGTCCAATGGTTGGCCATGTATTAAATTATTGAATGATGGATTTATGACCCCCTTGCCCGGGAAGGGGGAAATCCTGAGCACAGCTCCCCAGCCATCCCGAGCAGCCTCTGCCTGCTCCAACACGATCCATGCTCATTTCGCATTCTCCTGGAACTCCGTAAGGGCACTGCCAGATCCAAAGAAAGCACCGTGCAGTCCGATTGTTCCCAGATAATCAGCTGAGGAAACAGGTAAAAGACAACCCCTGGGGGTGTTTATTCTGCTTTTTTTGAACCTGTCTCTGTCAGGGCTTTGCACTTTGCAGGCCTTTCACAGTTGAAAACCCCTTGAACCAACACACAGAGAGAGGCAGAGCGTGGCTGGGGGAGGTGAGCAGATAAGAGAAGGAGATAAGCAATTAGCAGAGCCCTTCAAAGTGCCAGCTGAAAGGGGAAAGTGGAGTCTCCATCCCGCAGCCCAGCCAGCAGCGGGACCCAGCTCAGATCTGAGTGTTTACACAAACATCCAGCTCTCATTCCAGCGGGGATTGCTCTGCTCTTATCTTGTTTAATGGGTAATTTCTACATTAAGGGATCTGCAGCTTTCAATTAAAGCTCCCGTTCTTTTTGGCAGTGAAATCCCACCCTACGTGACTGCAGGCACTGCCAGTCCCAGGGTTTGCCAAATGGGAATGAGGAATGTACCCAGAGCACACCCTGCACTCCACGGACCCTCACAGCTGCACCTGGCATCCTCCAGGTGGGAAAAGGCCTTCAGGATCATAAACGCCAACCATCGGCTGGGATGGAGCTCCTGGCAGGTGTCACTGCCCACAGCGGAGCTGTGGAATTGGAGTTTGGTTCCTTCCAACACAATCCATCTGAGATCCCAATACCAACCCCAACCCAACCCATCTGAG
>NW_024581084.1:1756927-1780350 GCF_017639235.1 Corvus kubaryi
CAATCCAATCCATCTGAGATCCCAATACCAACCCCAACCCAACCCATTCGAGATCCCAATACCAAGCTGCATTAATCTGCATCTTTAACATCTCAATATCTGTCAAAACCTAATCTGTGTTTTCTTCCAGACCTCTCCATTTTATCTTTTCATTTATTACATTTACTGAAAGTGTGTGTTTAAGAGAGAGAAAAACCCAGCATTTTCTTCTGGGGGAGGGTTGTGGGAAGAGAAAGGAAACCCTGTTCCCATTCTGAAGAGTTTGTAGCACAGGGGGATGAATTAAAGTGCCCTGATTTCAGTGGGAATCTTGGACGGAATTGGTTTCACCCCCATGAAGTGTCCTTGGCACTCCCTTTGGAGAGAGTGGTGCTACCTGTGGAGGGAAGAAGGAGATTCCCACCTGTTTCTTCATGCAATATATCTCTCCTAAACAGGACAATGAAGAACAAGGAAGTATCTTTGAAGCCCTAAATTCACATTCTTCCAAAGATCCTGCAATGGAAAATTGCACTAGAAGATGTCTCCAATAAAGATTTAATCATATAATCTAATATATGAATACTAAACGTGCCCCAGGGAGCCAGGTATGCATTGCAAACATCTGTAATAAACATTCATAATCCAACAGGCTTCTGGCGTATTAAGAAATTACCAAAAATAGAAAGAAGGAGAGGGTCTTGTAAAATAATTTCCTTCCAACTTGAAGCAGATGTCTCCCAGTTCCTGGTTCCCTGCATTTGGAGATGATGCTGGGAGGTTTTTGATTCCGGAGGTTTTTGACAGAGATGAGGCACAGACTCAAATAGGTAAAAATGACACAAAAGACCCTTTAAAGTCATTTTCCCTCATCTTTCAGATTTTGATTTCTGCTTCAACCTTTTGTGCTTTCCAGCACTGATGCTCCACACACCCACAGTGGTGCTCCCACTCCCAAAATACTGACTTGGGTGGGTGGGTGATGATTATGGGAGGAATCACTGGGCTGGGAGGCTCTTTACGGTAAAGAGTTGCTCAAACCTTCAGTTTTTCCACGTGGAAATCATGGGATGGTGGCTGCTCCTCCAGGGAGAAGGATCTCAAAGAGCCTGGGACACTCTGCCCATTTTATATCTCAGATTTCCCCAGAGTTCTCTCTGTAGCCAGCCTAAAAAACCTGGGAAAACAGCACAAAAATGGGTTGAACACTTTGAATTCAGCCTTTAAAATACTGAGCTGAGTCTAAAAAGCCGAGCTGCTCCTTGAGCTCCCTCAGATGTGGTCGTGGTGCAGGACAAATGTGTCTTCTGCTGCTTGTGAAGCTGCACGAGCAACGAAGCCAGAGGGAGATGAAAATATCACAAAAAACCCTGGCTTTGCATCTTTCTGCCAACTTTTGAGATGCTGACGAAAGATAACGTTGAAGTTTCAAAGCTGAGGGGAAAAAACTCCCAGACGATTTTTGTGATGTCAGAGGAAGAAGGAAGCCAGCTTGAAATGAAGGGCTGCTCTCGGGCTCTAATCTTGTAGACACCTACTTAACTTTAAGCCAATTAAATCAATGGACTACTTAACCTTTGCCTACAGGAGAAAGGATTTGCCAGCACAGTTTATATTAGTGCCCCAAACCAAATAAGCAATGCTCCAAAAAGCACTCTTCTTTCAGCAAAACTCTATCTGCCCTTGGTGTCACGAGCATAAAACCACGGCCGGGGACTCAAAGGAAGCCTTGCCTTTCAGTGACACCGCCGAAACTTGTTCCTGTCAGAAAAACAAGCCCCAAACAAAGCACTGACGGGCTGGAGGCTGCCTTTTCCAGAGCCAGAGCTGGTGTTTGAGCCCAGTTCGCTGCTGGTTTCTGTAAATCCATGGGCAGCTTTAATGAGCTGGGTGCTGGAGGCTGTGCCCAGATTCCCTCGGGGTTCCCAGCGTGGCTGGAACGTCTCTCAGAGGTGCCCATTCCACGAAAGCCGAAGCGCAGGGTGAGTTTGGAGGGAATGGCAGCCCTTTGTGGCCGCTTGGTTTTGGCACTTTGGTGCTGCCCTGGCACCCCGGGCCGTGGGAGGTGTGTGGTGCCGCAGGGTTTGTCAAAGAGAAAACGCTCGCGTGCAAAATGTAATGAAACACAGGGCTCCCCTGCGCAGCCCCCCGGGCCAGCAACACGTTACATCATTTGTCACTGGACACGTTGGGAGTGTGTCACTGCAAAAAACCTTTAAAAGCTGAGCTGGAAGTGCTGTGGAGACAACACACCAAAAAAAGACAGCATCATTTATAAATGTTTTTGTGTCTACTATTTACATTTGGGCCATTTCAATGGAAAAAGGAAACAGAAAGCCTCCACTTAACATCTTCCCAGATGGTAACAACATCTGTCTAGATGGCAGCCCAAGGATCTGACATTTTATGGGTGAAGGGGGGGCATTTGGGGATTTCTCGTTTTATTTTGCTTCCCCCTCCCCCCCCCAGATTAATTGTCCTGCACGTTGGTCCCATCACTCTTTGCTTTGGGCCATCTGGTCAGATGTCATTAACCCTGGAGACCAACAGCCCCAGAAAGTGGAACCATATGTTCTCAACAAAGATAAACAGCAAACAGGGCCCTGTGCAACAGGGTTGTGGGTTTGGGGCTTGTTTAGGGGTTTTTTTGTTGTTAAAATGAACACAAAAAACATTTTGGTGGCAAAGCACATGTACAAACACATCCCGCTGTGCAAATCCGAGGAGCTCCAAGGCCCTGTGGCAGAGCAGCTCCCATGTCTGGGGTCGGGATCCCAGCTCTGCCCCGTGCTCCGAGGAAGGGGTCATTGCCACGTTGGAGTGATGCTGGATCCTGCAGGAAAATTCCCCATCTCTCACCACAGGGTCACTGAGCACCACCCGCTGCAGCGGCCTCTCTGCACCTCTCCCTTGTGCAGCTTGATCTCTGCCAGCTAATTCTTCTAAATATCTTATTTCCTACCCGTTGAATGGGACAAAAAAGGGGTGTTTTTCCTCTGGGCCGGTTCTTTTGGGGGCTGTCATCATTTTGAGCCAAATGAGAGATTTCCTTTTAGCTCAAGGATACTGTGGCAGCTCTTCCAGAGGAGAGTAATCCCCCAGGACACCCAGGAGCAGGGAGGCAGTAGCTGTTCATCTGTCTCTCACCCAGCAAAGTCACCCTGACACCTCGGTGTATCCAAGGAAAAACAGGATAATGCCCAGGCTCTTGGCTGGTGAGACAAGCTGGATGATTTCTTCCTTGCCAGAAGGAAGAAATTCTTATTCATTCTTAATTTTTGTTTGGTGCTGAAGCCTGAGCTCTCATTTCCAGACAAGGGCACTGAAACTTCAGCACGGAAAGCCAGGGACAAACCAGTGGATCCATGTGCCGAGGGGAGATTGTTGTAACAAAACATCCACTTGCCTGGATTATTTACCACGAAACACCACCAACAACAGCACCTGTGGAGAATTATGTGGTGATACAACACTGGAAAGAATTTGAGCTGAATCCCTGCCTTGCAGATTTGTGTCAGCGCTTCAAACCTCAGCACAGACGCTGCTAAATTTATCTGCTGGAGGGAGAAACTTTGTAGTCCCAAATATTCCCCTCCTTTCCATGCAGGAGCCCAAGATCAGCTCTGTTTGGAGCAGCCCAGGAGGGAGAGTGGGGCTGATCAGCTGCTGCTTGGTTTATCCTGCCTGAGCTGTCACATTCCTGAGCGCTCGGCACGGGCAGGTCAGCACAGCCCGGCTCCCAAATCCTGCTTTGTGTTTGTTTGTTGTCTTTGCCCAGAACACAGGGAACATCTCCAGCGTGTTTGCTTGGATGAGCAGCCCGGTGAGGGATAAAGCAGCACAGGCAGCACACACGGCACCAGGCACCACGGGCAGGACTGGCCCAGAGGTGCCAACCTGCTGAGCCGGGACAACAAGAGCAGTTTGTGCTCTGTCCGAGTGCCCGTCACACAGCAGCCCCTCTCCTAACCCTGGCTGAGCCCTGAAGGTCAGCACTGTGGGGTTTCACCCACTCACCCCGTCCCAGGGTGTCTCACAGGCAGCCCTTCCTTGTTTTCCTGTGGGATGTGATAGCTCTGCTGCACTTCCGGCTCAGTGTAAGTAAGGAAGACCTGCCAACGGATCTGCTGTGGAAAATTCAGGATGCAGGAGACATTCTGATCCAGATAGAACCTCAGGCAAGGTGAGGAGTGCCTTGTCCTGCCCTTGAAGGACACATGAGGTTCCTGTGGTCACTCTTGTCCTGGGGTGCTGCTGGTCCATGGATGCAGAGCTGTCTGGGATCCCTCCTCCAGCTGTTCTGCTTTCTGTGGGAAACCAATCCACATTTATTCCTTTTCCTTGGATGTTTTATGTTGCAGAGCCACTCTCATTGTGGACCTGACTCTCATTAGCTCCAATATTTTCCCCACCTTTTCTGCCCTGCCCATCCAAGGCTGTGCATTATCCCACTTGAGGAGAAATCCCACATTTGGGAATCAGTGGGAATCTGGATTTATCAGATTTCTCTGGGCGTTCTGGAATATCCTCTCAGCTGGGCTGGTCCTTCTCCAGCCACCCCAGCCAATTTGATCATATTTAACGTGCATTCTTCACACATGATCCTATTACCATTCCAATGCTCTTGGTTTTGCTTATTCAGGCTGACCTTCGGCATCTCCTGCCATCCTCTGCCATGGTCAAGACCTCCCAGCTTGTTGCCTGGTGGCCCCTGAAGGAAGGTGTGAAGATTAACAGCCCAGAGGATGTATTTAATGAATGGCAACAAGGGATTAGTGACACAGTGTCACCTTTCATGGCCTCTTTAAGCAGGCGAGCTGACACCCGTTTATTTTTGTTTGCACTGTTGAGTAAACTCTGGAAACAGACTGGATTTACAGTCCCTGCTCCCCCAGCGAGGAGCCTCCTCCTGTCCACCAGCCTCGGCTCGGGGGGATGATAAAACCAGGAATCTCTCTCCCAGTTTTCTTCCCCGGGGAAACCTGACAGTGCCATGGCCTCCTCTCTGCTGCTGGAGATGCAACGGAAAGGGTTGTGCTGGGGGAGAGAAGTTTCAAGTCTGTGGAAGGCCTGACTGACAGCTCAGGTTTCCAGCTCTGTGTCCATCAAAACCCAGCTCCACGCTTCCCAATCCTCCACCTGCCAAAGGGTTCCTGTGCCTGGGCAAGGCTGAGCTGTCAGGGGGCACAGGGCTCTCCCGCTGCCCTCCTGCCACACCTCACGGCTTCCAAGTGCCTCTGGAAAGGAGAATTCTGGCAATGCTATTCCCTGCATGGCAGGACAGAAGTGCAGGAGGGTTTCCAAGGACAGAGTTGTCCCAGCACAGTGGTGACAGGGATGTGGGGTTTTATCCTTGTTCCCCTGATGACATCCAGAGCCAGACATCCCCAGCCAGCAGCAGACCCTGATGAAGCCTCCAGGGACCAGTTCTCATCCACCTGCCCAGTTTGGAGCATTTCCACCACACGCAGCAGCTTTCCTGGGATCTGGAATGTGCTGCAAGCTCCGTGCTGTGCTCAGTGTCACTGGATTGGGACATGAGGTCCTCAGCCATGACACTGGATAAGGTTATCCCACAGCTGGCTTTGCACTTCATTCTGAGTGCTTCCTGCTGTCTCTGCTTTCAAATTATCCTTCTCACTATGGGAATTCTGCTGCTCACAAAATTGATTCTTGGTGGCTGCCTTCAGTTCTGCTTTTCTTCATTCCATTCTCACCAATCCTCTCCCCCTTTGCAGATCTCTTGAAGAAATCCACAGAGCAAATTTATCCGTGACACCCTTCAATTCCATCTCAGGGCAGCTGCAGGGATCCAGAAGAAAATACCCAAAGCAAAGAAGAAGGGTCAGTGGAGCAGGAAGCCCAGGGATGGCGGGGTGGCAAAAACCTCCCTTGGGAATGGGAGGTTAAATCTGGAAAGGCTGTTTTGGACTCCGTGTACAGGGGTAATCTCTGCTGCTGACAATAAAGAAATACATTTTGTAGTGGTGAGGAAAATGAAGTTTATCTTTCCCAAGTGGCAAATGTTGCAATTGTATCTGAAATGCCAGGCAGGAATTACTGTCTCCAAATAAAGGCCAATCCTGTGGCTTTGATTTCTCTCCAGTTCAGGGAGTCTCCTGTGATTGTATCTTCCCTGTGTCAAGGACAGAGGCTGATGTTTCCTTTGCAGAGACAAGAAAAGAAAAAAAAAATCCTAAAATCAGCCCCAAATCCTGAGCAGGAATTCAGAGAGCTGCTGCTCTGATTTAGCTCTGATGCATTTGCAAATGTATTTAAATTGTGCTCCTGAGCTCGGCTGATTATTGGGGAAGCAGAGATTGGGTCCGTGAAGAGTTTGTGGTACAGTGGAGACCTCAGAGGAGCAGGCAAACCAGAAAAATGCCTTCGAAGATGTTTCTCTATTTGTATGTGTTTCACGCAAAATGCACCACAGATGGAGCCATCAAAAGCCCGGCAGTTGGAAATCCCTGGCAGAGGAGGCTGTGAGCGCCTCGGGACTGAGCTGGGTCGGTCTGCAGCGACAGGAACTGAAGGGATCCCTGTGGCAGCAAGGGGTCCCAGTCAGGAGCTGCGGGATTGGCAGGAGGGAAACTGGGAGATTCCCGTCAGCCAAGGGCAGGGCAGGAGAGATGGGGAAAGCTGCTCCAGGCCTTTGGCTCAGGGCGCTGCAATCTGCTCCATTGTCTTACAAATTCATTTCCCTTTCATTTCATAGCTTTGTATCTTTCTTCTTTTTTTTTTTTTTTTTTTTGTACTTTCAAATCACGCTCGCTATTATTTTTAAGGCAATTAAAACACAGAAACGAGGCCCAAGGAAACACCCACTGCATTCCTGGGATGATCCGTCTGTGCTCCCTGCATTCCACCCCAGGCGCAGAGGTGGGAGGCAGCCGGGTGCCAACACCACCACGCTGCATTCCCACCGGGAAAAAACCATGGGCAAAGCAGGATGATCCAATCCAAGCGCTTCCAGTGAACACAAGGGCTGGAAAGAAGTCCCCAGGGCCTTTTTCCAAGTGCTGCTTCAACAGAGAGTGCACAAAACACCTTCCACTGACCAGGACAAACCTACCTTGGAAAAAAAAAAAGCCAATTAACATTGCAGAGTCTCCGCACCCAGATTCCTGCCGGTTGGCATTTCTATCCCTTGGATGCTGCCTGTCTTTGCCGCTGGATTCCTGAGGCTTAACACCTTAATTCCTGAAATGAGCCCCAGTCCTAATTCCCGATTTTAGGAAAACAACATTCCTGCCATTGAATGAAAACATTTGTACACAGTTCATAAACCATCTTCCTGAGGGGAGGGGGCTGGGAGAGGGGAGCTGGGAGCGCATAGAAGTGCATTGTCCATGGGAGCCCGCGCCGCCGGCTCTGGGACCCAGCTGCTGCTTGGGAAGTGCTCTGCTCAAATATTCCCAAATCCCCCGCTGGACACGGCCATGGCCGTGTCCACATCCCAATAAACATGGGTGGAGAAGTTTCTGGATCAGGCCTTGGTTTTCCCTCCATCAGTGACAGGCCCAGAGTGAAATGCCATGTCCCTACGGTGGGGTGGGACAGTGTGTCCTGGTTTGCTGGGATGCACCAGACCTGGGCTCTCCCATGGCACAGTCATTTGGAAAGGTGAGGAGTAATGTTGGCACAAATTGGGATCACAGAATCATGGAATCGTGGTCTGGGTTGGATTGGAGTGGATTGGATTGGACTGGACTGGACTGGGAGGGACCTTAAAGCCCATCCAGTTCCACAGGGACACTTTCCACTATCCCAGTTTGCTTCAACCTGGCCTTGGACACTTCTAGGGACAGCTTCTCTGGGAACCTGTGCCGGGGCCTCCCCACCCTCACAGGGAAGAATTCCTTCCCAATATCCAACCTAAACCCACCCTCTTTTACTTTAGAAATTAAAATTCTTAAAATCCTTTAAATCCTCTGGGAAGCTCCGACCTGTGCTGCCCTTTCTGCAGGATTTGCTCTGGTTTTGGATTTGCTCAAGCAGAAGCTCTTGGGTGGAATCCTTAGGCTTGTATTCCATAGGAGCTTGGCCTTGGAGGGTCGGGATGGTTCCTCCTGACTTTTGTGTGTCCTAGGAAGATGTAGGTGGGAAGTAGGAGCTCCATGTTGTGCTCTGCTTCCATGCTGGACCTGAGCATGTCACACCTTGTTTCTCCTGCCTGGAAGCTCCATAATCCACTCCCCATCCTGCCAGGAATCTCGTCCCAGTGTTCTGGGAGCTCTGTCCACATGGGTTCTGTAAGAGCTGACAGAGAGCCTGACAAAAATCGAGCAGAGGAGACCAAGAGATCTCCAGCAGGTTCCAGAATATGGATATTTGTCCTAGCACACATGGCCTGTCAAATTGCAGGATCCAGTCAATAGAGTGGAATTACAGTCCTGGGGAAAAAAAAATAAAAATTAAAAAAAGAGGAGAGAGAGGGAAAAATTTGATTCCAAATTGGAGGGATTAATGGTCAAAAGAATGTTCTTCTGGGAGTAATCTAAGTGTTATATTTACATTTGGCTTGGAATTATTTGCAGTGAGGAATTTCAAATGCAAATATTTTAAAAGCGTAACATGTAGAGAGAGACACTGTGGGCACTTCTGTTTTCTCTGAAAAAAAAATTTAAAAAAAAAAGAAGAAGAAGAAAAAAACAGTTTTCTTGACTATTTTTTATTGGAATCTTAATGAGACCATAATTACAGCGGGGAAAAAAGGAAAAAATGTAGCTCTTAAAGGTTTGCTGTGAGTGTAGGTACGGGCCTTGGATTGCAAAGAGAAAAAAATCTCCATCTTTTTTAAAACTATTTATTTTCCAAAGTGGTGCATGGGAGGGGAATAAAATGACTGAGCTAAGTAAGTCTTGTCCATTTATGTGCTTAGTCTGTATTTTCTTTTTCTAAAAAAATATCTAGGAATAAATGTTGAGAGTGGGCCCGTTGTGTTTGCCTTGGCTCCCGCCTTTATCTTGTTCCATTGTGTGACCCTTCCGAGGGGGGCTGGAGGAGCTGCAGAGTTTTCTGGGTTCCTTCTGCATCCACGGGGAAGGGAGCACGTGGTGTCTTCAGGAATTCCCTGTGTTTCATGGAATCTTGGAATGGGTTGGCTTGGAAGGCACCTTAAAGCTCATTTCGTTCCATACCTTCTGCTATCGCAGATTGCTCCAAGCCCCGTCCAGCCTGGCCTCGGACACTTCCAGGGATGGGGATTCCACAAACTCTCTGGGAATCTGTGCCAGGGCCTCCCCACCCTCACAGGGGAGAGTTTATTCCCAAAATCTAATCCAAGAAGGCCCCAGCTGTAGCCCAGCAGCCGGAATCAGCAGCGGGATCACCACAGGCACAAATGTTCCATTCCACGTGGATCCTTCAGAGGTCCCCTCCACTCTCCCTGTTCCTCCCTGAGCTGAGGGGTTCCCTTTCCTTCTTTAAATCCCTTCTCAGCAGCAGGGTTTGATGTCTGCACTTCTTCCACAGGACATTGCAAGATCTCTTCATATCGCTTTTCATTTTGCCTCTTTTTGTTCACTTTTCTTAATCCTTCATTCATTTCCTTTGCCTTTAATTTTGCTCACACTTTTCTCCCATCTTTCTTTCACGTCCTTTCACCTCTGTTTCTCTTGCTTCCCTCTCACGGATGGAGCAAACTTGTTAAAATAAAGTGCCTTTTCTTTTCCCCAAGGAAGAAAGTGTCCATTTAATACCCCACATGCCCATCAGAGCTGCTGGAGAGGCAGAGCATGACAGGCACATTCTGTGATTCAAACCTTCTGGGTATTGGCAGGAGAATAAATCTTATGTCTGACATAAGAGGGCATCAGGAAAACCAACCTGAAGCTTTTGGAAAGGATCCACGGAGCTGTCAGTCAGGAGGAGATAAACTTTACATGAAATAGGACCTTCTGAAGTCATTAGCTCCCCACTCCTGCCAGAACTGCTGGAGGAGAGCAACGAGAGGCAGCCAAAGAGAACAGAAAACAAACGTGAATGGCAACATGTCCCTGAAGGAAGCGTCCCGTACAAACGTGGGAACGCTCGGGAAACAGCTCTCCAAAGGCTCAGCAGGGAGAGAATGGATCCACAGGAAAACTGTGCTGCCTGGAGGACCCGAACCCAAGATTAGACCACGTGCAGGCAGAGGGATGCAGCGAGGAGCAGAGGGAACACAGCGAGGAGCACTTGTTCAAAAATCTGATCAACCAGCTCTGGGAAGATCTGTTGGTTAAGGGAGGACTGGAAGGGACGTG
Source organism: Corvus kubaryi (assembly GCF_017639235.1). NCBI lineage: Eukaryota > Metazoa > Chordata > Aves > Passeriformes > Corvidae > Corvus > Corvus kubaryi. The sequence continues at coordinate 1,767,154 of NW_024581084.1, forward strand.
GTGACATTGCTGTGGCAGATGGATGTTTGGTATATCTTAAATAAACTTCCACCTCCTCCCTGCCCCTGCTGCTCTGCTCACACGAAACATTCCTTAAACCCGGTCCTTAAAGCTGGAGGGAGCTGAGCTGGCTCCATGTGCTGGACACCAACAACAGTTTGGATGTGGAATCCGTGGGCCATGGGGCGGTCAGGGAAAGACTCCATCCCGCGGCCTGTGATGCAGGTGTGAGGGAGTTGATCCTCTTCCCAACAGATGGGATGACGTGGAACAACAGCCTGGATCAGAGGAGCTGCTCCGGGAACACTGCAGAGGGCAGGGAAAGGCTGGGGGCGTTGAATTCACACCAGGTTCATGGCCTTTCTTCTAAACAACAAGCAGTGGTTAAAAGGTGACACAAAGTCCTCCTTAATCCTCCCAGGATCCTTCCCATCCCGCCTGGATCCATTTTCTCCCTGATAACCACTCTGACACAGCCCATAAAGCTGCCCCAGCCGAGCTGTGCCCGTGCCAAGCAGTGACCCAGCAGGCAGCGGGCTCTCTGTGTGTGTGTGCTGACTCAGTGATCCCAGCCTGCTTCTCGTTGCCTTTCCCTCGTTCTCCTTCCTCCTGCAAGGAATAACTGTGAAGGAAATCGAGTGGCCTATCTCCACCGGGCTTGGCACAGCCCCAGCTGGGCAGAGGCTGCCAGGGCTGTGGCTGCCCGACAAAGTGGGTTCTGTTAGCCCAGGGGAGCTCCTGCAACAGCCACTCGGGCTGTGCCTCTTGTCCTTCCCAAACCAGCAGGATCCAGCATTCCCAGCTCAGGGATCACTGAAACTCTTGGAAATTTCTGGAGGGAAAATTTTTAAAAAAGCGTTTGGGGTGCTGGGAGTGTTAGGAGAGGGCTGCTTCTGTGCTTAGAGGAGGGGTTTGTTTTGTCTTCGTCCTCGACCAGGGAAGGGAGCAGTGCCATGGAGAAGCATTCCTGGATTGTATGCGGGCACAAGGTGAGGAGATTTGCCAGGCAGTTCTCACCCCCAGGCTGGGGATTCACAGAATCCCAGAATTAACAAGGTTGGAAAAGAGCTTTGGGTCCAGCCCAGCACCTGACACCACCTCGTCACACAGAGCATGGCACTGAGATTGAGGGGCTGGAGGGAGAGCAGGACACCCCCAGGTCTGTGCTGCCAGGCCTGAGAGGAGCAGGGCAGCCTGGCTAAACCCAGCTTTGGCTAAATTACCTCCAACTCCCCTCAAAATGACCCTGAGCCTGGCTCAGTTGGCTGGAGCAGGGAGCTGATAACACCAAGGTTGTGGGTTCAGTCTCCATCCACAGGGATTTCTCCTGCACCAACACAGCTCCTTGGAAATTCCTCCCAGGACACTCCATGGCCAAACCCTGAGGGCCACATCAGCAAAGGCCCAACTCCTGCTGATGCCACCGACACAACATTTGACCCACGCTTGGAAGGGATTTGGAATTTTCCAGTGGAAGCTGCTGCAAAACTGCAGAACATCCTGTGAGTGAAGAGGCTGAGCAAAGCCCAGCCCTGCAATGAGGGATTCACTGCGGATCGATGCCACAAATACCTGGGATTTCCTCTCCTTTTGCTCTGAACCGCTTTGGCTGGACTCTCCCCATCCAATTGCTGCCCTAATTGGGGAAGAAACTCCAGGAAATGGCAAAGCCACATCCTGAAGCTGCTCTCGTGTCTGATGTCACCAGGGAAGCCCCATGATCAGTGTTAATGCAGCCCAGGTGTTCCAGAGGTGCCTGAGCTCACACAGGTCCTGGCAGGACAATCCCCTGCTAATACAATCCTCAATTATCTCCAAAATCCAGCTCCAGCAGAGCTGGAAATCCTCTCCAATACAACAAATACCTCAGGTTTACCCTCTCCCTTGATGGTCCCAAGGGCCTTTGGGGTGCTGCTTGCTTCAATTCACGTTTCTCAGCTGAATTCCACAGGGAGCAGGGATAAATCCCGTCAAATCCAATGTGGAGCCATGAGAAGGATGGGAATCTGTTGAAGATTCAGCATTTCTAACCTGCTGACTTGCTGTTGGGTTGGATTTTCCCTCTCCTTTTCCCTGCCCTGCTCCTCTCACAGCATTTGCAAGCAAAAATACATCACCAGAGAGCTGTGCTGGGGACAGCAGTGGGCACACGTGTGCCCTGGGAACTCTTCTCCTCCCTGCTCCCTTTCAACAGGTGTTTTATGCCTTGTTTTCAACAGCTCCTGCCCTGAATTTGTTGTTGCCCCCAGTAGTTTCATTTTCAAGGGCTGCCTGACAGGACAGGCTTTTCTTCCGATAGAAACACTCAGGAAAGCTCCTTGTGAAGGGAGAAAAAGGAGAGAATGATAGCAGAGGCTGTCCCAGGGTGTCTCCAGTGTGTCCTGTGTGTGTTCACGGAGGAGAATGACCCAGACAAGGAGCTCCTGGAGGTGATGCCAGCATCGTTCCCTGGTTTGCCATGCTGGGAAGGTCCATTCTGAGTGTCCCGGTAATTCCAACTGCTCACCCAAAACCAAACAGCACCAGCAGGAAACTAAGGCAGAAACGCTGAAGATTTAAATCAGCTTTAATGATGGTTCATGTTTTAGCACAAGGTAAAATTTCCAGGAATACTCTGGGAGCGGTGCCATTCCCAACCCCAATCCCTCTTTAAGGAATGAGTAGAGACACACAGATACTCCTTTTCTGTCTCTGAGCCTTTCCATGTGATTCCATTTGCTGCATCTCTTCCCACTGAAAACTGATGTCTGTCTGTGAGGATGCCCCGATGATCCCACGTGGAAAGAGGATGATGATGGATTGTTGGATTGATCCCCAGGGATTTGAGGAAGAGGAGTGGAGGAGGGCCCTGCTTTGCTCTGTGATCCTCCAAATAGCCCTCATGGTGCAATATCTCCCCAAGCCATAGTATCTTTCTAATAATTCCATTTATTGCCCTGTTTGTTTTCATTTATGGTCTAACAGACCAGCTGGCAATTAGGCCCTAATTATGCTGTTATGCAAAGTAGCTGTGTTTATTTTTATAGCACGGGCTGCAGCATGAGCTGTATTTGTTTTTAATTGTGAAATCAGCCATGGCAACACCCCCTAATGATGATCCAAGTGTCACAGCTGGGAATGGCTGGGAATGGCCGGGAACGCTGCTCAGCTGGGCCAAGGAAGGTGCAAAAGCTGGAGAGGTTACAGCCCTCGGATTCCCATTCCACATCCAGAGTGCTCAGGATTCCCCCCGGATCCAGCACCAGTCTTGCTGGGATTCCACTCTTCACTTGCCTCCAGCCCTGATTTCCTCCTGAGGGGCAGCTCTGCTCTCTGCAGCCAGGTACAGAACCCAGGGAACAGCTGGAGCTGTGCCAGGGAGGTTTAGGTTGGATTTTAGGGAAAGGCTCTTCCCCCAGAGGGTGCTGGGCACTGCCCAGGCTCCCCAGGGAATGGGCACGGCCCCGAGGCTGCCAGAGCTCCAGGAGCGTTGGGACAGCGCTGCCGGGGATGCCCAGGGTGGGGCTGTTGGGGGGTCTGGGCAGGGCCAGGAGCTGGGCTGGATGATCCCTGTGGGTCCCTTCCAGCTCAGGATATTCTGGAATTCCAGTCTCTGATATCTTTCATTTTGCTCTTCTTTTCCCCACATTCATATGATCCAAAGGGGGGGTTTGCCCTTATTTCCAGAAGCCAAGGGTGGCAATTCCCTCCGGTCGTGGCTGTTGCCATCCCAGCTCTGGCCAGAAGCACCCTCAGGTGTGAGGACACAGCCTGGGCTCTGTGGGCTGTCACCAGTTTCAGAGCCAGGGTGTGACCTGCAGTGGCTCCAAATGTTCCAATCTGCACTGGCCGGAGATGCTGGGCCTGCAACACAGGAATTGCAATAAATCACGAGACTGAGGGGGCTGCAAAGAGCAGCAGGAGGAAGCACAAGTGCCTCGCTTTGCAGAGCTGTCCTCACCCAGGGACTCTTCCCCAGAACCACGGCTTATCTTCCCAGGCAGGGACCAACGGGACGTGAGTTCAGCTTTTGGCACAGCCTGGGCCCTCCTGAGTGAGCTCAGAGCGGTTCCTGTGCCTGGAATCTCCTCCTGCACAGTGGGGACGTGGCCTCTCCTCCCCCTTCCCCATCCCATCTGCTGGAATTATCCTCCCTTTGGGAGAACACCGTGTCCTCAAGTGTGGGCAGTGTCTGCTTTTAGAGGGAACTTGGTGCTGCCCTCACCTGGGATTTTAGGCAGTGGGATTTTAAACTGTGGGATTTTAGGCACTACATCCCCCTGCTCCAGAGCAGGCAGTGATTAAATCAGGTCTAAAGTGCTCAAAATGCAGCCACGGAGGCCTCTGTTGTCTCTTCCCCAGCCTCACACAACAGCAGGAGCAATGATTCCAGGCTGGTTATTTTTATCTAATTCATTGGGAAATTGATACACCAAGGTTGTTGTTCCCTCCGTGTGAGCAGAGATGCAAACTCAGGGTTCTGCCTCCTCCCCACTGCTCTATCTGGGAACAAAAACCAGCAGGGGAAGAAAAAGGAGCTTCCAGGAGCACAGAATGGATCGAAAACATCCAATTTATGAAAAAGCGAGTAAATTTTTTTTTTTCCAGAGAAGAAATCCAACCCTTTGGTGCTGGTTGCCTGTCCTGGTGCTTTATTTGTGTTTGCTAGTGCAGAAGGAGCCTGTCCATCCCTGCTGGGCCTGCCTGGAGCCGTGTGTGAATGAACACACACGCACACAAAAATGCAGACAGCAAGAAGAAGTCATTCCACAGTCTAGCCTTGTTAAAGAATACAGCCACTTTCCAGCAGCAAACTTCCCCCCTCAGCCTCTCCAGCCAGAGGAATTTCTTTCACCTCCTCAGAAGCTGCTTATTAAAGCCGGGCTGGTGCTGGTTCCCAGGTATTAGAACAGCAGCAAGGCTTAACTAATCTCTGCTTTTACTGCAGTAATTAAACCGTGCACTTGCCAGTAAAAAGGTAACACTTTAAATTAAGGCCCCCTTTCTAAATGCTGTATTAATATTTATGAAATGATTACTGCATGCAGCCACATTCTTGCAGGACTTATTAGAACGTGGGTTATAAAACTCGATTGTAATAAACCCTTAATGGCTCTGCTCTGGTGAGCTGCGAGGTTTGCAGCCCTACCAGGGCCGTCTTCTGAAATGGAGAGGAAAACGCTCTTCCCTCCCCTAAACCCCCCAAAAGTTTTGTGTCTCTGTGGCTGTTGGTCCTTCTGCTCCACCATCTGCGAGATGAGGTGGGGTTTCGTTGTTGGGGTGTTTCTCCTGCTCTGCAGACGCTTTGGAAAGGTTTGGGATCTCCTCTGAAACCTCCTAAATCCTCTCTGCCGTCCCACACACACAGCCGGGCTCTCTGAGAACAGAGCTTGGTGTTTGGTAATTTAATCTTTGATGTTTTGGGAATCAAACCCTGCCCTCAGCATCCAGACCCAGCTGGGTGACAGAGCTCCTTCCCTGATGTCACTTTACCCCTCTCTCCAGGACATTTTGGCATCAGTTTGGAAACCCCACGCGATCTGGAGCTTCCCTGACTTTGGAGCTCTTGGCAGAGGGAGCAGGGTGAGGTCACTGCCCAAAAAACCAGATTCTCATCACCACAGTCATGAAGGAGATCCAGAGGAGAGCGAAGGATGTTCTGTGAGCAACAGGAAAGGACTTAGAGATGATTTTCTTCATCAAGGAACATCTCAGCACCAAGGCTCTCATTTTTAGGCTTTTTTTTTGTATTCTGAACACCCAACCCTTCAACTCTTTCACCCTGAGCTGTCATTTTCGACTCACAATGTTTTGGAATAAATAATCTTTGGCTATTCCATCCCAAAGCATTTTGCAAGGGGTTGTATCCAAGGTGAGCAATGGCAGCAAAACTTTGGGGGGTTTGTAGCTCCTTTTTTGTTTCGTTTCTATAGCGTGAGCATGGCATTGCCACCTCCTGCCTTCCTTTTTACTCCTGGGAGGGCACACGTGAGGTCCCAACCGTGCAAAACCTGAATGTCCATAAAATATTCTGCACCATGAATAGCTCAGTGTAAGGCAGAGGCACTTCTCCTGCAGGAAAATATTCCCATGCTGAAGTGTTTGGCAGTTTAAGCATCGGTGATTAACCTCTTCTAATTAAAGCTTGGGGGGTGTGGAATCAGCACAGCTTGCAGAGAGCACAAAAACTGGGATAAACTCATGGAGAAAAAAGCCATTTCCATGAAGCAGCGCCTGGAAACAAAAGGCAACCTCTACCCCAAGCATGGAACATCCTGAAGGGCCCAAATGCGGAGAGGTTGTGCTCAGACTGACCCCACCTAAAGCTGGGACTCGCTGCTCCAGCCCCGTAGCAACGTTTGTTATGGCCAACAACAGAACCTGGAACGACACAACAACACAAAGAATTATCTGCGATTAGAACGAAACTCCTGAGACGTCTCCAGCTGGAGCCAAAATTTGGGAGGGAGGGGGGGAAAGAGGAGTTTATTATTTCAGTAGCTGCAGTGCAAATCCCCTCTGGGTGCTCTGCAAACCAGCCTGTGCTCTTTGAACCCAGCCCCCTCATTGACATGGTAATGGGCTTTGTTGAATTCAAAGACGATTACATCAGAAATGTGTGGCCTCTTGTGGCTTTTCCAAGGCTTATAAAGCACACAAATTATATGAAAATATTGGGTTGAAAAATTAGTAAGCCATAGGAGTTTGTGTTGTTTTAGCCACGCTTTACTGCAGGGAAGGAAAACTCTGGCTCCTCCAGACCTTTGCCCAGTCTTTCAAAGCTACTTTCTTTATTATTTTTCTTTTCTGGTGGGCTCACCTTGGATATACAGCCTGGGTTTTTAAAGGACTTTCATACTGGAGCCACTTCTTCAACCAGAAATGTGTAAAGAGCAGAGACCAGTTCTCTGAGCTGCTCCAGTTCGATTTTAACCAGGGAGAAAGTTCTGCCCCACAACTTTTGGTCACATGAACCATGCAGAGATATCACTGTCCTCATGGATGTGGAATGGGAAAACATGGTTGGGAATGGTTTTTTAAATTATCTTTAATATCAGGTTCATAGATTTGGCAGCACCACCTCAAGTGTGACAGAGAAGATGGGAAAGGCAGAGGTTCCCTCCGGCCCCTACAAATCAAAGCTCAATCAAAACTCAATCAAAACTCACCCCCAGTTATAAAATATTTGAATATCCTATGGTAGAAGAGGTATTGGAACTGCTGGAAATGCCTTTTTCACTCAGCACTTCTCCTTCCATTCCTCCTCCGGTATGAGCTCCCCTTTCCAGGACTCTGCCTGATTGAACAGTCCCTGTTAATTTGCTAATTTTCCAAAATTGGTACACCAGTGCTGATCGGGGTATTGACACCGTTTATCAGGAGTTAATAACCAGCCACAGCACAAGTTCTGCTTCCCATGTGAGCAAGCAAATTCTCCACCCCACAGCAGCCAGTGAGGGAGGCTTGTGAGAAGCGAGCTAAATGCACTTGCTCTTGTCTGGTTGGAGTTTTGGGGCAGTTCCAGCTCATAGATGTGCTGCTCCAGTGTGAAAACCTCAATTGCCCACCCAGAGCAGCCTTTTGGTGCCTCCAGCGAGACGTGGGGATTTTGGAGGATGTGTGAAAGGGGCAGAAGGCTGAAGACACCTCCCGTTCTGCCTGGGAGCGTAAAGGTCACAGCCACAATGCACAGAAATAACAGTGGCATTCCAAAACGTGAAAAAGGATGGCCATGGGATCATGTTGTTAAGATCCAGAGGATCCCAAACAGCTTTCTCTGCTGCAGCCTCCCCGGGAAGAGGGTTGGCTTTGGGCTGGATGCGCTCCCAGGCCTGGCCGTGCTCCTGGAGCAGCTGAGGGAGGGAGGCACAGGGACTCTGCAGCTGGAGCAGAAGGCAGGGCAGGAGCTTCCCTTCAGCGGCAGGGGCTGAGATCAGCTCCAGCCCAGCCATGAAATCACATCCTGTGGCTCAGCTGAAGCACTCGTGGCAGGGACCTTCCCCCAAAAGTAACATTCCCAAAGTGCACATGGCGACGGAGGAGCTCGGGTCTTGCCATCTTCCAGAGCAGCTGGAGTCACCAGACACCAAAATCGTTGGGAATTCTGCACTTGAGGGACACAGACGAGCTCCAGGGAGTTCAGCCAGAGCTGCTGGCACAGGGGCTGTCCCACAGCAGCAATGTGCTCCTGAAGGAGCACTTTCCCTTCATCACGTCCCAGCGTGGGGCGGTCAGGAGGACACGGATTTCCACTTCACACCTTGCTACAAAGCAGTGACCTGCAGGCAGAGCACCCTTTTTGGGATTTTCCCTCTGGTATTGGTGGAGAAAGGGAGGCTGGAGAGCACAAGGCCACCACAAAGCCCTCCCAGACTGTGCTTTCCCCAGCAGACCCAGCCTTAGGAAGAAAGGTGACCAAAACCAAAGAGACAGAAGTTGTGTGGGGTTTTTGACAGCTCCGAGTTCTCTGTCCCAGGCTGGGAACAGCCCAGGACAGCAGGATGGGAATTGCTGAGCTCCTTGCACGGAGCCACCTCAGCCTCTGTCCCCTCCAGGCTGCTCATGGCCAGGTGGTTGGCGAGATAAAACGCAGTGCCAGGAATCAGGAATCAGGAATCAGAAATTAGCTCTTCGTATATGGTTTATTTACCAACATTTCATGTTCCCCCACTCCCACAGAGCCAGCAGGACCTTCCCTGTGCCTGCCTGGAAGGAGCAAGGAAATAGGAGTGGGATAATCTGGTCTGGCTGCCAGTTTGGGGGTCTGAAGACAGGAGCAGGCACAGGGGATGATTTTTTCCTCCATGGCTGCCTGGCAGTGCTGGGGTGCCCACGCACTCAGCATTAATTGCCTCATCATTCCAGCAGCTCTTTTCACCCTGGCCACTCACATTATTATTATTATTATTATTATTATTATTATTATTATGAGCTCCTGTTTTTCCAGAGCCAATTATTGTAGGATTAGAACACAGCATCTGCCCCCGTGTGTGTGTAAGATGCATAAATAAGGAACTGGAAATCAAATAAAAGAAATACATCGGATTTTTTCTGTCCTGGTTTGGTTTTTTTTTTTTTTTTTTGGTCTCTGTCCCCTTCCAGCCTTTCACATTCGGATATAAAAGCCCTGGAAGGAAAAGGCTTGGAGAGAAGCAATGGGAGAAAAGTTTGCAAGGGGCAAAATCAGTGGGACCCTGCAGAACAAACATGTGTAAAGGCTTTGTTTCAAAGTGGATGAATGCAAAAGCCTGTTGGGGATAATTTTTGGGCTTTGCCTATTTTGAAAGGGTTGAGGATCAGGAGTAAAGTGAGAAAACAATTCTCTGTAGGAAGCTGTAGCAGACTAAATGGAGCTTGTTGTTGTTGGCAGGGACCACGATGCTGAGGGCAGCAGCATCGTTACTGAAGCTGGAGGCAGCAGAGGTTTAAATAAATAAGGAGAGATCCCTGAACCGAGATAAAATGGGATCTCACTGTGCTGGGTCCTCCCGTGCTCCGGAGCAGGGAGGGCTGGCAGGGTGTGAGTAAAGGGAGATGAATGAGCCTGATCAGATAGGCTCGGCAGAAAGCAGGGAGTTGTTTCTCCTGGTCGGGGCATTGGGAATTAGTCACAGAATTCCCGAGGAATCAGGAGTTTATCTGTTCATCTCCTGCACGGAGGCACAGCCAGGCATTGCCCCGCTGAGGGAACGGGGGAACGACAGAGCCGGGAAGCTCCTGGGCTCTGCCCAGAGCCCCAGCCCACAGCTCCTTTTGGCTCCAGTGGAAACCAAAGGCTCCGGGAGAAAAGTCCCTTTTCCGTGGCCCTGCTCGGTAGCAAAGCCCCATAAAAGCTGTGGGATTATTGCTGCTGAGGCCAGCACTAACACAGCTCTCAGCCCAACCTCTCCCGTGCAGCTCGGCAGCGTCAGGAACAATAAAAACCCCGTTAAATCCTTGCACAAGCCGGCAAGACGTGCACCGAGTCCAGGAAGGATGTGAAAAATTCTTCAAACATTCCCTAAATCCTCACCCAGCAGAGGCTGGGGATGTCAAGGCCAGGTGATAAGAGCCTGGCCTGGGCAGGGAATCACTGATCACAACCAAACCCTGCAAAGAAACATTTTTGCAGAGTCTGTCCATTGGAGGATCCTCCCACTCCCAGAAAAAACTCATGGGAAGGCTGCTCCGGATGAAATTCCCAGGATAAAGGGACAGCAAAGCAGGAAAGAGAGGGCAGGAGCAACCTGCTCCTGCTCTGGGGCGAAAACAACAGTGCAACATATCCAGGCAAAATATCTCTGTGATCCCAATTTTCCCTGTTCTGAAGGAAAATCCTGGCTCATGATTAAGGATCTGGTTTGTAAGAGTGGAGGTTAAGCAGGAAAAATGGTATTTGCATTCATATTTAAGACATTTAAAATATTCCTCTACATTCTCATATTGGGGAACATTTGCTAAATTCCCCTTTCCTGGAGGGAAGTTTTGAGGGGGAAAAAAAACCCCAAAAGGGTTAAGAAAATAATTCTTCTTATCCTGGTTTTCTCCTCCAGCCTTTGACACTGAAAATACATTTTGATACAGTAAAAGTCGAGATAAAATAGCAAAGAGTGGCAGTTCCCTGGGCCTTTTCTGTTCCCTTCTGGTGGCTCTTCTGTTTTCATTTATGCAGCAATCGTTCAAACAGAACCCAAAAGGATCTTTTGGGTCTGCTCCAGGACACTTTTCCTCGTGGTTGCCTTCCCCAGGGCTGCCTTTGGTGCTCGATCCTGTCCCGCCAGGAGCAGAACCAGGAGCTGCCAGCAGTGCCAGCCTCTCCAGAGCCCACATATTCCACTTATCCCATCTACACGGCACATTCGGGGTTACACCAATCCCTAAGTTAAATAACCGGGGAAAATGCATCCCAAAAATCTCCTTTTCCTCCAGACCAGCCCAGTTCTGTGACTGAACTCCAGCAGGAACAGATCCATTCCCAATGCTGAAATAAGGGACCAGTGCTCAGTGTCCTGGGAGCACCGGAGTGGGACAAGGAATTTTCCTCTTTCCCAAGGTTTTTTTTCCCAAAAAGGCCTGTGACTGTTCAAATCAGAGCTTTTGCCATGGGTTGCACAGGGTGGGAATGTTGGGATGGCTGTGCAGGACAGGAGCTGGACTCGACAATCCCTGAGCCCACCCAGCTCAGGATATTCCCTGATCCTGTCGCTATAACCAGGGCAAACCCCACTGGCACACACCTGATTCCTGGCATCAGCAGATCCTGGGGCTGTTGGAATGCTGGGATCAAAGCCTCCCGAGCCTGTTTGTAATTTCTCTGGGTAAATAAGAGCAGCACTGGGGCACTCGGGGCTGGATAAAGCAGCTTTGGTTCAGCAGGAAAATGGAATTATTTTTACAGAAGCCAGCGAGGGAGGCTGGAGCCACCGATTTGGGATGATTACAATGAACAAAAAAAGTCAAGCCTGGAAGTGTTTATTTTAATTTAGGGGGCACGGCGAGCTGCTGAGGTGGGAAGATATTATTTTTATGGATTTAATCAGATGGCCGGGCTTTGTGGGCACTGCTAATTGAAAGCTGTCTGCCTCAAGTTCAGCGTTGCTTTTCTCCCCGTGGCTGGGAGGTAAAAGGAAAGCAATTGTTCAGGCTGGGGAGGGGAAAGGGGAATTGAGAGAGGTTTAGGGGTAAAAAGGAAAAAAGGGGTTTCCTTTTGGAGGGCGACTTCAGTGTGTCCTGGATGGAGCTGCCTCAGCTTGGAATCCATTTCCCTGCCCCGAGGTGAATAAGGATCAGCAAGGACCTGGGGAGAAGCTGCTCAGGACTTCCAGAAGGATGCTCAGGAATCACAGCACCTGGAAAAGTGTGTCCTGGGAGATTCAGGAATGCCCAGGACGTGGCTTTTCCCTTTGAAGCTCCTCTGAGAGCCAGATGACGAATCCTGGATCCCTCAGGACGCCTCATTTTTCCCAGTGGGCAGACATTTACGGTTCAAGACAGAGGAAAAGGCAGCAGCAGTCACCAAAACCACCCATCCAAGCTGCACACTCAGCAAGATGTCAATTTTATTGAAATTTGGCCACTCCAGGTAGCCCTGCAGATTCTCCCCAGTGATTTTCACCCCACACACCCAAAAAGAGAAACCAGGACAACATTTTTTTTAAAAAACCCAACCAAAACCTGTCCATGGACGAGCTCAGGGGGTTCAGGGCTGTTCCTTTCTTTCATGGTTTGTTTTGTTTGTGGCACAGGGAATTCCAACCAAGCCAGGTGATGAAGAACAGCCCCCAAAATGCAGCTTCTTGCCCGTGCCCCATGATGTCACCCCAAAGCCACCAAGCAGGGTGTAAATATCCCCCAGGCAGGGGCCAAACGTGTCGGGCTCACGTAGGAGCCAGCCCTGAGCAGTGCAGTCGTTACGGTCCGAAAACGCCACCTCCAAATATTTTCAATATCATAATTACACAAAATGAGTGGAAATTTCTGCCCCCTTCCCCCCAGCCCCAAAAACACGGCCCATTATGAGCTCTGCCAAGTCTGCAGGAACATAAATAACATTGCAGGCTCTTTGTGCCGTGCAGGAGCTGGGAAGTGGAAAAATGATTGAGGGACAAGTGGGTTTTAAGATCCCCCCGAGGCCTGTAAGTTACCTGTTTATTTCAAGAAGAGCTGCAACTGCCAAAAGGAAAGGGAAGGAGTTCCTGGAGTTGCTATCATGGTCTGCTTCCAGGGATTATTTCAAAATAAACGTGGATTGAGTCTCTGCTGAGCTTTCCAGTCGATACTCGTGCACACTGTGGGTACCTGAGGAGGGTGTGGGGTGCTCCAGGACAGACTCACCTGAACTCAGGGTGTGGGAGGGAGATCTGGGTCACATCCTGGTCAGCCAGGTGGGATCTGCAGGGCCAGGATTGACCAGGGGGCTTCCCTTTGGCCTCAGGAGACACTCAAAAATGAGAGTGTTTGGTGAGGAGACAAAAGGTGTTCAGAAATCCAGAGGGGAACCCAGCTGGAAAATCCAGAACCAGGGAACCCCACACGTCAGCATGGCCCCAGATCCCAGCGGGGAGGTAAAATAATCCTCTTTTTTCTGCATTAAACATCTCAGTTGAGAGGGAAATGATCATAATTGACTTTTTAAAATGGGAGGGAGACATTGTGAAGTCATCAGGGAAGGTATAAAAGTGAGGGGGGAAAGAAGGGAAAGGGAAAGGGAAAGGGAAAGGGAAAGGGAAAGGGAAAGGG
>NW_024581084.1:1780360-1785553 GCF_017639235.1 Corvus kubaryi
GGGAAAGGGAAAGGGAAAGGGAAAGGGAAAGGGAAAGGGAAAGGGAAGAAGTTCCCTTCATCCCAGAGTTCATGGGGGGAAATCCTTTCAAAGCTGCAAGGCTTTGCTTCCATTTTTTCATAATGAATCCATATTTCTGAGCAGATTTCTCTGTAGCTCTCTGGTGTCTGTCCCAGAAACATCTCTGCGAGCACTGGAGCCAGGATAAAATGACATTTTTCAAAGCTAGCCCAGGTGCCAGCCCCAGTGATGCAATGCAGGCAATATGGGTAACGATGAGTGATGCTGTAATTGCAGAGGATTCCTGGTTGGGAAAGAGAGATTGGAGCTGGGACAAAATAAAAATGATAGCAGGAAAATAAAACCAGAGACACTTCTTCCTGGAGCTGCAGAATGAAGTGTTCCTGATAAGCTGCCACGAGGTTAGGAAAGAATATGAAGGCCTGGCTGGATGGTTGAAGTGTAACCAGGTTTTCTCTTTGCCTTTATAAAGCGTCGCCAGCAGATCTCTGCTGGATCCAGGGAACTTTCCCCTGGCATCGAGGGAAGCTGTCAAACAAGTTCGTGCACAATTTGCACAGCCCAGGTGTCTGCCATTCCCGTTTCCTGAGCCACCCCAAAGCCCAGCCAGCTTCAGCTGACTCGGCTCCTACCTGCCCAGATGGCAGCCCCGATACTCCTTCATTATCTCCGCATCCCGGTGCCAATTAAATTAAAGGCTCCCCAGACTCTCATCTAATGAACAAAGCTAATGAGTGACAAAAGATCATTAAGAAAACTGAGGCACCGAGGAGGGGGATCCAGAGGCAGCTGAAGGATTGGAAATTTACTGCCCCAGAAACAAAGCCCAGATTTTCCCAACCAGGAGAAGGAGAAGTGGCATAAAAGAATCAGAGAATTCAAAAAATCCAAGCCTCCAGCAGCTGAAGAACGATGGGAATGGGGACAGCGATAATGTCCACAATGTTTCCTTCAACCCATCTGTTGGTGGGAGCTGTCTGGGCTCTCCAGGATTCCTGGATGGATAAAAAGCTGCCGGAATCTTGGGAATTTTCTTTCCAAGTGCTCTGCTCATTGCCTGCCCTGTCTGCTGGGAGCTGCTGCTGGAGCTTCACCTCTGTCCCATTCCTCATCTCCCTCTACTGTAATGTGATGTATTCTCTTCATCTCAGCAGGGATTTGGGCTTTTTTTGGAGCACAGAACCTGTAGGATGAGTGAGTTACCCAGCTGTTTCCCTCCAGTTGTGTTTTAATTCCCCCCAGCCTTGTCAGCAGAAGAAGTGGCAGAGCATTGGTGCTCTCACATGAGTTTTACAAGGACTTGTGGCTGTTCCCTCCCTGCTGGAGTCAAACACACACAGAGGGCCAGGCATCCACTGAAAATAAAGTAGGAAATGCTCCAAAGTATTTGAAATTAACCTTGAAGGTCCGGAGAGAAAGAACAATCCAGAGAAGGATGAGTCTGGATGAAAAAGGCTGAAAGAGTCTCATTATTTACCTCAGATCTCTCATGGCTGGTTTGTAATTCCTTGATGGATGAGATTATTTATCCTGCTGAAAATTCCTCTAAATTTCTCTGTTGGGGTCAGTCTGGTTCCTTTTGGGATTCATGGAATTCTTTCTTTATTGATTATCAATCCCCATCCCTTTGCTCTGCCGGGCTCAGCAGAGGCACCTTCCAAACATGGGGCAGAGAGCAGCTGATCCTCCAGCTCCAGGCAGAACCTTCTGCACATTCCTTGGGAAAAGCTGCACTTCCCTTGCATTTGGTCCTAAAATTCCCTCGGGAAGGGCCACATCCCTCTAACTCCTGTTGTAGCGGCCCATAGGAGACAGGTGCCAAAGCCTGCTGGGCTCCAACCTCCCACCTGCATCCCAAAGACACCAGAAGCGCGGAGCCTCTTTATTTTTATGGATGAAAGTACAATTTCAGCCCCCAACCTTTTCTTAGGAGCACATCCCTCTGTGGGGTTGCCCTGGATGTGCCACTGACCTGCAGCCTGCATTCCTACTCAGCGTGGCTCCGTGTTTTCCAAAGGCAGTGGAAATTTTGTTTTGGAAACGCCGCCGAGAGGGCAAACAGGAAGCAGGAAGGGCTTGTTCAGAAACGGAGGAATCTTGAAGGCAGCGCAGTTCCCATTTCCTTGGGATCCAGCCCACGAATCAGTTTTGCAACAGCAGCAAGATACGAGTGGTGAGGTGGCGAGCAAGGCAAACACGGAGCAGCCGCAGAGAGCGACGTCCAAAATCGCCCGGCGGAACTCTGAGTGTGCTCCACACAGCCGGGATGCCTGGAAAAATAAAGAGAGATGCTGAGCAGTCCCTGCAGTGCAGCTGGGTTATTGACAGATGGGATTAAGTGCTAGGAGTGCTCCGAGTGGGATATTTTTTGTACAAGCACATTGCCTTTGTTTATTGTAATTTTGATTTTGTAGTTATTTCTGCCAAGGCATTCGGGGACCTCTTCCCCCGGAGCGCACAACCAGCTGTTTGTTCTTGTTCCTGCCCTTGCTGCTGTTTGATTTGGGCACGGTGGAGGGGTTCAGCAGGGCCCTGAGGGAGTGCTGCAGCCCAGCCTGGCTGCTCAGCACATCCCAGGGCTCAGGAGCAGCAAAAAGGGAGGATTTTTGTTCATTTGCAAGAGGTTTGAGGAAAGAGTGGAACCGTCAAGGCCCTGCTCCTGCAGCCCAGCTCAGCACATCCCAGGGCTGGGAAGCAGCAAAAAGGGAGGATTTTCATCCTTTTGCAGGGCAAGAAGTTTGAGGAAAGAGCAGCACCACCAAGACCCTGTTCCTGACCCAGCCCAGTACATCCCAGAGCTCAGAAGCAGCAAACTGAGAAGATTTTTGTCCCTTTGCAAGGCAAGAAGTTTGAGGAAGGAGTGGAGCCACCAGGGCCCTGCTCGTGCAGCAGTGGTGAGGGCTGGGCTGTCCTGCACCCCATCCAGCAGCTGTGGGATGTGCAGGAAAGGGCTTCTTCATCCCTCCAAGTGTCCACAGCCTGCAGGGTGGGATCCTTCTGGATGCACAGACCAGCTGGGGGTGTGGGGATTCCTGCTGTGCTGGTGCCTCTGCCTGAGCTTTTGGCTTCTCAGGGAAAACCTGACTTTGCAGAGCTCTCCACCACAAAAAACGAGCAGTTCCTGTGTGTGTGTTTGTCCATGGACCCCTTATCCCGGCATTCCTTATTCCAGCCTCTCCAGTCTGATACTCAGCAATGCACAGGGGCACTGCCAGACACAAAAAAGGTCTTTCCCCAGACTGGATTTGGAACCTTGAGGCAAAACTCAGAAGCTGAACAAGAAACTTCCCCATCTCTTCCAGCTTTATCTCAACCACGGCACCAGACCATTCCTCGATCAGGTTTTATAGGGGATTGATCGGGATTTTATCACACCCAGCGTGCTGAGGTGGTTCCCTCTGGGAGGTGGAGCTGAGCCCTCGGACTGGGGATTGGCTCGGGGCTGTGTGGCCATGGTGGCCCCCATTCACCCCAGTTTGCCTTCCAGGGAGATTAACAGGCACTCCTGGCTTTTCCAGAGCCAGGCAAATCCTTCCCCTTTCCTCCAGCCCTTTGTGACTTGCAAGGTGCAGCAGGAGCTTATCAAACATTGATAAACAATAGAGGAGCTCCGTGCTCGGGAGAAAATGAAAATGACAGGGTTGGAGGGGCCATGGCATTCCAGGGCTGGGCTTATTCCTCGTGGAGAATGTTTCCTAAGGAGTTTCTCCCGTAGGATTGAGTGAGTGGTTGAAGGAGCGGGTGAAGGAATAAATGTCCCTGGGACCTGATGTCCAGGGGAGCCCCCATGGTCCCCTCATGCTGCAGGAGGTTTTCCTTCATCCCATCCAGCACTGCAGGCAGGGAGCAAAGGGCTTTTTCATCCCTCTATTCCATGACTTCACTGAATTTAAGACTATTTCTCCAGCTCTGGAGCTTTCCCAGCTCTCCTGAAAAGAGGCGGTGATGTTTTTTCGCCCTGTTCACAACACACCTTGAGATGGGCCCATTTTTTAATCTCTGCAGAATTTCCAGGCTCCATTTCCTCTCAAACCTTTCCTGTGGAGAAGATGAGGATTTGAGGCTGGACAGGACAGCCCTGGGGAGGTCATCCCTTTAAAAGACCCAGCTCTTTATACCAAAATCCTGATTTTCTTCGCCTTCCAGTGGGATGTTGGGTATGAAGAGTTTTATTTACCTGCCTGTTATTCCATGGCAAGCAGCAAGAGATGAATCTGTGATTGTCCAGCCTGGAAATGGGTAAATTCTGCCTGAGTGGCAGCACTGCACCCTCCCCTCCTGGGGCATGGTCCCCGTGCAGGGGGAGCAGCTCCCCCTCCATCCATCCCCAGCTCTGCTCTCTCCCTGTGCCATGTTCTGCTCTGGCTGCTGCAGCAGCACAGGAGTTCCTTGAGCATTCCCAGTGTATTTCCAACTGTTCTTGGCTCCTGCCCCCTCTCCTAGTCCCAAACAAAATGTTTCTCCGTGGTAGGCTGTCAGTGGAGTTCAGGGAAGCAGGGAGAGCAGCTCTGATTTCAGATCTAATTTGCTGTAAAACGAGAGGCAGGGAAGAGAGGAGTCCTTTTTAATTAGAAAAGGGTTGCTGGGACACTTTAGCCAGGGTTTCTCTGCAGCACAGGAGCTTTCATGCGTGGAGCCCGGCCCTCGCCGCTCCAGAGGCTGAAACCTGATCAATATTGCTCTGCTCTGCCTTCATTCCCGTTTCTCTTCCGAGTGCTTTGGATCGGTGCCGTCCCCCCGAGCTCCCGACAAGTGACAGGGACAGAGGAGGATGCTCTGCCAGCTGCCAGCTCCTGTTGTTGTCCAACAAGCCTTTTAATGGGCTCCTTCTTCCCCAGAAAGCTTGGGATCCAGTTGGCCTCTTGCAAAACGGGGGTGGCTCAAACCCGTGGGTGTTTCTGAGCGTGAAAGGGCAAAATTAAAACTTAAAAATTTTAAATTTAAATTTAAAAATTAAAAATTAACAAAGGAGAGAGTGTTCTCGAGGGATTGATCATGCTTGTGCGGCTCTCTCAGGACCGGAGCAGCAATTTAAGGATCTGAGGCACATCCAACCCCTCTGTCCCTGGGAACAGGGAACAGCCAGGCTGCCAGGCCCAGAGAGCTGTGCAGGAAGAAAACCCCGAAATATCTGCACTGAAACCCTGAAATACCTGCACTGAAACCCCAAAA
>NW_024581084.1:1785563-1788040 GCF_017639235.1 Corvus kubaryi
AAATATCTGCACTGAAACCCTGAAATACCTGCACTGAAACCCCAAAATGTCTGCACTGAAACCCTGAAATACCTGCACTGAAACCCCAAAATATCTGCACTGAAACCCTGAAATACCTGCACTGAAACCCTGAAATATCTGCATTGAAACCCCAAAATATCTGCACTGAAACCCTGAAATATCTGCATTGAAACCCCAAAATATCTGCACTGAAACCCCAAAATATCTGCACTGAAACCCTGAAATATCTGCACTGAAACCCTGAAATACCTGTACTGAAACCCTGAAATATCTGCATTGAAATCCCAAAATACCTGCACTGAAACCCTGAAATATCTGCATTGAAACCCCGAAATACCTGCATTGAAACCCCAAAGTATCTGCACTGAAACCCTGAAATACCTGCACTGAAACCCTGAAATACCTGCACTGAAACGCCAAAATATCTGCACTGAAACCCCGAAATACCTGCACTGAAACCTCGAAATATCTGCATTGAAACCCTGAAATACCTGCACCCTGAAATACCTGCACCCCAAAACACCCCATGCAGACCAACCAGTCCTCTCCCAGCCAGGCCAGACTTAGTCCAGGCCAAATCAGGCCAAGTGTGGACTTGGGCACCTGGTCTGGTGTTGTGACATCCTCAGCTAAGCCTGCACTCAAGGGTCTGCCCATGAAAAAACAAACAAGAAAACGGAGATTTGCAAGAAATTGTCGCTCCTGAATCAGGCTGCTCCTTCCTGCCCCCAAAGCTGGGTCTCAATTAATGGAAATATTTATTTGGGTGACTTGCAGATGATGTCTCTGGCCAATTAGCTCCATCTCAATGTTCTATTTCTTGCCTTGGAATCAATAAACAGTTCAAGGTTTCCTGGAGGCAGAGCAGGAGCCTCAGTGCCAAGAGCTGTGGGTGTATTAAAACCATCCCTACAACAATACCCCGAACCAGGGAGCTCTGCTAATCACTCCCTTGTTTGGCCGGGTGTCTGACAGAGCTGAAAGTCTCTGACACCCCCAAAAGAGGAAACCACAGCTTACAGAACCCAGGAAAAGCATTTCCTAACCTCCAGGTACCCTTTGTTCTCCCTGCCTCCTGACAAGCACTTCTCCTCAGCACCACGTACCTCGGATGCCTCGGCAATTGGATTTGATCGTGGTGGGGCTCGGGAGGTGGATGGGGATGAGCGAGGGATTATCTGCCATTTAGCTTTCATTTAATGGGGAAAAAAATCAGGAGAAAATGGGACATGGTGTCCCTCTCTATAATTTGGGCAAATTATTCCAGGTTGCTTTCAAAATCAGGCCGGAATTTGTGTGTGCACGCAGACTCTGCTTGTGCCATGCATGGGAGGAAGGAGGGAAAGGAGGAAGGAGGACACAGCATCCAAGTTTGGGCCAGAGAATCCCACGGGGGCAGCACCTTTGTCCCGTTCTTGGGACATGCCAAGCTCAGGAGCAAACCTGAGCCGGGAGGATTTCTGCCTCAGCCAGAACTGGGTTGTAAAGTGAGGAGCAGCACCAAAAGGAGGTCTGGAGTCTCCCTGTGTGGGTGCTGCGGGAGCCGGGCTGCTCGGCCCCGTGGCCCGGGAAGCTGTTCCAGCCTGGAAGCTTTATGGCCATGTTAACATGGCTCCTCTCCACGGGAATTATTGCTTTGGGCCCGGAGCCACGGGAATGCAGCTCCACGGGCTGGAGCTGGCTCGGGGCCGGCTCGGAGAGCGCGAGGCACGGCCTCCCCTCCGCCACTGCACATCCAGCACCACCCAGGCTCGGGGCTCCCAGCCTTCCCCACACCCTCTGGAGTGTTCCACACCTCGCCTGGACAGCTCCGTGAGGAGACTGATCCCTGCAGGGTGTTGGGAATGAGCACATCAGGGTGACCCCACAGCAAAATGGGTTGAGGGCTGTGCTGTCCTTTATTATCCCCCAAAATGGGGATGGAATTACTCAAAGCCCCTCGTTTTTGCAGCTCTGCTGGAGTGAAAACCGGTGGAGGGGCAGCTCAGAGGGTTGGAGTTAAAGGCACCCAGGGCTGGGATGTGGCACCTGCCATGGATCAGGAGCTGGGGATCCCGGCACCGTTCTGAGGGTGAACAAAGCACTGCGGGTGGAGGTGAGCACACACGGGCTGAGCACTGAGGGAGAGACTCAGGTGCAGTTGTGAGAACGAGCTGAGACCCAAGAAATGCAATAAGGAACTTTCTTGCAAGGATGAACGAAGGAAAGTCCAGGTAAGCCCAGAAACAGAGCAGCAGGACAACACGAGTTTGGTGACAGAGGAATCCCGATGTACCCGAATGAGTGTCCTGGGCGGATCACCGACTCCAGGCTGTCCCCATTCCTCCTGCCCAGGAGAACAACATTCTGTGTGAAACCCAACACGATGCAGCAGGAGAGTTGGCGTTGCCTGGTGCAGGAGAGTTGGCACTGCCTGGTGCAGGAGAGTTGGCGCTGCCTGGTGCAGGAGAGTTGGC
>NW_024581084.1:1788050-1789711 GCF_017639235.1 Corvus kubaryi
CTGCCTGGTGCAGGAGAGTTGGCGCTGCCTGGTGCAGGAGAGTTGGCGCTGCCTGGTGCAGTGAGTGCTGCCTGGCCCTGGGCTCCCCCGAGGCATTTCCCCCTCAGTGAGGTCACCACGTGTCCCTTTTAGCTTATCTCAGCCTGCAGCACCTCACCCCTCTCCCTGTGGAGTTGTATCCACGGCCAGTTCAACCTCCTGCTGCTGCCACGCGTGTCCAGCATCCCTCTGTGCCACGGAACCGTGCCCAGCTGTGCTGCCAGCAGGAGAAGCCCAAGGTGAGGAAGAGGAAGGTGATGGATGCGCTGGAAGCTGGCCCAGCAGTGCCACAGGCGGGATGGACGTGGCTCTGGATCCAGCCATTCCAGCTGCCTCTTCCAAGCTGTAAATCACCACCCTGTGCCCTACAGAAACCCTGGCAGTCCCAGGAATTCTCAGGATTACTAGACTTTAAATTCTTGTAGGGATTTGTTATGGGGTTTGGGTTTTTTCTTTGCTGGGAGTTGAAACTGAGCTCAGCTCTGTAAACGAAGCTGGGTTTTATTTTTGCCCTGTGACAACTGTGCAGCCTCGGGTCAGGATGACATCAAATCACCCAATGTGAGCCACAGACGAGGTGGGCAGAGCTTGGGTGGGTGGCCTCCAGCTCCAGCCCAGGTGGTGGCAAGGATTAAATCATCCCTGTGAAACAGCACCCAATTATTGTCCCCTTCCAGCACGCTGGGACTGAGCTGCACCCTCCAGACACAACACTGCTTGTGCTCTGATTGCTCCCAGCCCTGGGGGATCCCCCTCTCCCAGTTCCAGGGGTCCCAGTGTGGGTCCAGCCCTGAGATGAAGCATTGGATCCAAGCACAGAAGCAGAGTCAGGGTTGGAGTTTGGAGCTGGCACATCAGCTGAGTCTGGCAAACACAGTTTGGATTGCTCCTGACATTTCTGATTCCTTTTCCTCTCACAGCCTCTGTCTCCTGCACAGAGACACACATCCTAGACCTTGCTGTCCATTAGCTCCCAGCACTTCTGTCCAAATCCCAAAAAACCGGGAGGGCCCCTTCTGGTGGAAGCGAGAGGAGGAGGAGCACAGGCATCAAACCCCAGTTTTGTCCTGTTCCCTGCTGGAGCAAATGGATGCAAACGGGGCAGGCTGGAGCAGCCAAGCCTTGGAGCATCAGCGGGGGAAGCGGAGCCAAGAAAGAACACACGGCGGTTGTGTGCAGCAGTGACACTTCAAGAAAAATCGCTTTGAGCCGTGAGCCCGATCACTTCACGGCAGCGGGCACCTTCCCAGATTTCCTGAGTCAAACGTGAATTGCCTGAGGAAACGCTCCCCCCCCGCCGCCCCTCTGCCCGTCGCACACACGCTGCCCCTCTGTCTGCCGGCTCTTTTACTGTGTTTACAAATTAGGAACATTCTGGGTCAGTTAATTATGAAAATATTGGTGAGTCTGCCCGGCTGGCTCCTGCATGGAGCCGGAGCCGAGAGGAGGCTGGAAAGCCGGTGAAAAATGAGCCGCTCGTGTTGCCGCTGGATTTTGGGGATGGAAGGGGGGAGGGATCCTGCCCGGCTGCACAAGGGATGGATTTTGGGGATGGAGGGGGGATCCTGCCCGGCTGCACGAGGGGTGGATTTTGGGGATGGAGGGGGGATCCTGCCCGGCTG
>NW_024581084.1:1789721-1804652 GCF_017639235.1 Corvus kubaryi
GGCTGCACAAGGGATGGATTTTGGGGATAGAGGGGGGGATCCTGCCCGGCTGCACAAGCTCCCCAGGCAGCGGGATTTGCTCTCCTGAGTCCCATGGACAGACAGAAGGGAGGTGGGGAGCACGAAATCTGCTCGTTGTTAAGCCAGGATGAATCCCTGTGCAGGAACCAGGAGCCAAATCTCCGCAGAATTGAGTGGAAGTGCCCCAATCCACGCCGGTTTAGTCACTGGTCCCAGATTAACGCCAGGCTCAGCTAAACCTGGACCACTTGTGGGAGGCAGAAGCTGGGTCTGACTGTGAGGGATCTTTGCTCTGGTCCAGTTGAGGGCAGGATGAAATCTGCTCTGTCAGCCCAGGATAAATCCCTGCACAAGAGGCAGGAGCCAAATCTCCATTGAATTCCATGGCAGTTCCCAAATCCGCACCAGTCCCAGATTAACCCCAGGCTCAGCTAAACCTGGACTATGTGTGAGAGAGGAAAAGGCTGGATCTGGCCCCAGTGTGAGGGATCTTTGCTCTGGTCCAGTCCTCCTGAATCCCACAGGATAAACCCTGCACGGAGCACATCAAGCGCAGTTTTCTGAGCAGCCACTGCAGCTCTGACATGAATTCAAGATGAAAAGGGGCAGGTCCTGCTCCCAACGCCCGTGAAAAACTGACCTATTCCTCTGAATGAATTTTCTGAGTTTGCCTGGTATTCATGACAGGAAAAGAACTTTTCTTTCTCGGTCTGCTTGAATTAAAACAGCATTTTTGTCATCGGCTCAGTGGCCGACCAAAAGGTTTTAAAGAATTACATCAAGGGACTGAACTTAAAGAAAAGAGATTTTTTTTTTCTGCTTTATCTCTTTCTTTATTTCCTCTGAAGAAAGCAGGATATTTTTTCCCTGCAGTATCAGCAGAGGGAAAAGATTCTGTGCAGATTTTTGAGACCAATTCTTCCCCTCTGCAGGCAAATAAAAAAGGGTAATATATGTAAAGTGCAGCATACTCCCAGCATGACAGCACCGCTCGATTTTCATTGCAGTTGAATTATTTGTCAGGGTGACAGATCCAAATTTAATGTGTGGTGCCACGAACGTTGAACTGTACGAAAATTGGTCAATTTTCTAATATGTAACACATGCTTCAGACACTTTGGACTATGTTAGGAACACACTCTCTGTGTTCTTGGCTGAGAAAAAATAGGATTTAACTACAAATTTCAAGTGGATGGTGCATGTTGTTGGAATTATGGGTGCTGCCATTGCTTTTATCTTTATTTATTTCACTAAGATGATCTATTAAATTAGTGCTGGTTAATTAACGCCGGGTTTAGCAATGATAAAAATCAGAATTTAGGAGCAATATTTCAGTGGGGAAATAAAGCGGTTTTGCATCAAGGGATACAAGGGTCCATTCAAAGAGACAATTGTCCTATTAAATGATATTTGAAGGTCTGGAAGGGTTCACAGAGCCCTAAATTACCTCTCAAAAGGAATCATCATCTCCTGCCATCACAGCAGCTGCACCCACCTCGTCTGGGGAGAACACGTGGGACATTAAAAAATCATCTGCCCACGGTGATTTGGGTCACCCAGAGGAGAGTTTGGAGCCTCCTTATCCACCAAACAGGGACTTCTGTGCTGGCAGGGACGCACTGGAATTCCAGGAAAAGCAGTGTCTTCACCTCCCAGGATTTCAGCAGCAGCAGGTAACGGGAGGATTTTCCGTGCCAGTGCAGTTAAATGAACATTTCAGTTTGGTTGCTTTAGGAACATTTTCATGTTTCACTTTCTTCTATTGTTCCATTTTTTTTTTTTTTTCAAACTTTTTTTCCCCCCAACTTATTTTGGCCTTTTCAAGAAACACCAAACTGAAATTTCCAACCATTTCTGTCTTTTCCAAAGAGAAGAGCAGTTAAAGAAACACCAAACTGAAATTTCCAACCATTTCTCTCCTTTCCACAAAGAACTGCCTTTACCTGATGGCTCCCACAAACACTTTTAACCAAAGTTAGACTGAAAATACCCTGGACCAGTTAATCCTGAAGAAACCACAGTGCCAGGGTAACCTGTGAACGTTTGCCCAAAGAACAATGATGATTTTATAACTCTGTGAACATTTCTGCCACAAACTCACGGATCAAGCCATGATAACTCAAATATTAAACCAAAAATGATCTTCGATAGAGTTAAAATTCCTGCTCATCTTTAGTTCTTGTCAGCAGCTCTGCAAAGCTCTTTCCATCAGTATTTTATAGGAAGCAGAGGTGATGTCTTCCTGCAAAAATTCCATCCTCAGAATTTGGGAGGCTTTGGACTGTTTGCTCCCGAGCTGGTTATCAGTGGCTGGGCTTTTTTTGGGTGATAAATATTTTTGCTATATTTAAAAGTGTCCTGATATTTCATGGGTTATTATTATTATTATAAATTATTACACTTGGGTGCATCATTTTTGTTCCATTCCACACACAGTGACCAATTGGTGTGGGATTAAGGGGAATTTCACCTGCAGAGTCCATTTAGCAGCAAATAAATCCACTCGGTGCTGGGAGTGATGGCCAAAAATCTTCCTGAAGCTGAGCTGCAGTGGAGAAAAGCTCTGGTGAAAGCACCATTTGGATCCAGTGTCAAAAATCCCCGCAGTTCCAAGGCTAAATTGATCCATATGATTGGAATGTTGCCCAGGTGATTTTTTTTTCCCCCGAACAATCCTTTGGAAATTCCCATTATGGATGCACTAATGCATGTTGAAGGCTTGTTGGGGCTGCCATAGGAAGTGATGTAATAAGGGAACCCTTAATATTCCAACAGGAAACGTTTTCCTCGAGGAATAGCAGACTTGAAAACTGCAGATTACAATTTAATACCAACCAGATTTCGACATTAACCATGATTTCCGAGAACAATTTGATTTTTTTCTCCCTCCCCCCTAAACCCCCCCTTTTTTTTTTCCCTGCTTCTCCTCCAAATGATCAAAACTTCATCCAACCGCAGGCGGCTCCTGGAATGAGCCCGGGGCTGCTGCAATTTAAACGTCAGCCTCGGGAATTGCAGAGCTCCCTGGGATCCCCCTTCCAGCCCTGCCACTTCCCCGCTTCCCCGTCAATCCCAATCTGCCTCGGAGCCCACATTGAGCCTCGTTTTTTCTGGGTTGGGACATTTTATTTCAGGGGGTCCCCAGGATTTTGGTGGTGTCACCGATGAATTCCTCACCGATCCCAGCTGATGGAGCAGTGACAGCACAGCAGCCATGAAATCCAGGCGGATTTTGGGATCAAAAGTGGCAAATTGCAGAATTCCGGGAGCAGTGGGAGGGGCAGGATGAGGAGAACGAACAACTGCCCAGGTATTTCAGCTTCTGCCTGCTTTTTCTTCACCTGCCCATGGATTTGTTCGTGGTCTGTGGGTTCTGTCCATGAGCAGCCAGGCTGGGAACAGAGAGAGCAAAACTCATCCCCTGTGCCCAGGAGCTCGCAGGGTGAGTGTCCTGCCCTGAGGGAGGTGACAAACGCGGCCCTGCCTCTGTCGGGGTGTCTGTGACCCCGCCGGGCGCTGTCCCCGCTGGGCCTGCCGGGGTCACCGCCCGGCATCCCTGCAGGCTGAGCCAAGCACAGCTCGTGTCACCAGCTCCTGAAAAGCCAGCTCAGAGCACACCGCTGCTCCCAGGATGGGTTTGCCAGGCTGGCAATGTGCACAGGGCTAAAATAACCCCTGTGGGAAGAGTCCTGCAAGAGGGGGAGGGAAAGGGATGGTGGAGTGGGAAAAAGGTGATGGAGAAGGTCCCGGCATCAACCTCCTGACCTGAGTCTCCCTCTGGGATTATCTAATCCCTTCCCAGAGGTGTTTCTGCAAAATAAAGCACTCCAAAGATTTCAGAAGCAAGGGAATCTCTGCAATCCAGCCAGCTCCCGCATGGAAAGGCTTTGTATGGAAGCAAAGGGAGCAAGCAGGAGCGCGCGGCTGCTGCGAGCTGAGGGTGGCACCAGCTCTGCAGGGTAAATTCTTCAAACTCACCTGCTGGAAAAAAACCGCTTTTTCCCCCAAAAAAAGGTCAGGAAGCACGAGGTGGGATCCTGCTGCTGTGTCTGCTGCTCCACAGGCTCAGGAATGTGGTGCTGGAGTGGGAAAGGATAGAGCAGAGGGAGTTTGCTTGGTGTGGACAGGGAGGCTGAGTGTCAAGGTGAACTTGGAGGGGGGACTTGGAAGGGTTCAACAAAGGAAATGCGGCAAAGAGCAACCCCTGAGGACCGAGAGGATCCCACCAAAGCGGCTTTGAAATGCGGGCCTTTGTTCCTGCCCGGTTTGAAATGGTCTCCTCGGCTCTGCCAGGGAAGAATCGGGAATTGTTTGCCAGCCAGGACTGAAATGTAAACCAGGATCCCCCAAGAGCAGCGGGACAATGGAACACTAATCCAGCCACTCCCGGGAGAGGATGCCCACGGGGAAGGGCCTTCAACCACACCATGGGCAATCTCTGTGATGTAAATCCTGACCTTCCCACAATTGCTCCTCGGGAATATTGACACGGAGGCTCAATCCCTCCCAGGTTGTGGGATGGCTCCAGCTTTGTTCCCTCGGGCCGTTGTTCCCACTTTGGCACGCAGTCCAAAGCCAGCCAGGGGCTCCCAAATCCATGGAGCACAAGCCCGGAGTGCTGCCAGCAGGATTGACAGGCGTGCAAGGAAAAGGCTCCGTGGGCTGCCAGCTCCTGGAGCTTTTCAATGGAGCGGCCTCCCCATGGAAGATTCCTGCCTTTCTTGGGCAGCCGAATCCTGATGGGCCATGAAATTCCCCCACCTCCGTGGGCCTCTGGAAAAGGAGCCCACGGTGGGGCTCTGGCACGGGGCAGCTCCTGCCCGGTGCCAAATGGAATCCATCCCGTGGCTCCTCTGCACTTTGTGCCACCACAGGCATGGGCAGCTGGTAGAGGGCAGTGAGAAACCAGGGATGGGAAGATTCCTTGGAAAAGGGAGCCCTGGGCCAGGTGGGACAGATTCCACAGGGAGGAGGTGGCCGCTCTTTGCTGGCTCCTGGCCACAGAACATTGTCAAGGATTTTGGGACAAGTGGCTCCAGCCCAAGCCACTGATGGAATTGTCACTCCTACTGAAAACACACAGGAATAAATGAAAATAAAGGAAAAAAGGGGTTATTTGAATGGAATATTTTTATTATTTCCGATTTTTATTTTTTTTTCCCCCACTGTGTTTGTCACTTTTTCAATTTCCAGGTGGGTCCCCAAATGCTGCTCAGTGAGAGCAGCACAATTTTGGGACCACTCTGTTGGGATAAATCCCTGTGCAAAGCAAGGAGGAACAGAACCCTGGGATAAATCCTTGTGCAAAGCAAGGAGGAACGGAATCATGGAGAACCGACTTCTTGAATATTTTTTTCAAATAATTTTTAACTTATTCTGTGGTTCCTTAAATATGGATTTTAGCACACTGTGGTGAGAAGAGAGGTTTCCAAGATCACAAAATCCCGAAGAATCAGGGTTATGGTTGGAATTGTGAGGAGCAGGTTGGGTTATGCAAGAGAGAAAGGTTTAATCTCACTGTTTTAAATCTGTGTTCGACCCAAAATTCATCAGGAAAACCCACTGCAAGAGGGGGGAAAAGATATTCCCTCCTCCCTCTTCAAAATTCCTGAAGGAAAAAGAAAGTTTGTGAGGGAAATCTCAGCCCTGACACAACCTCCAAGTGATGGGAAACCCACGTCTGCAGATCTGGGGAGTCAGAGGGATTTGCAGTCGTGCCCTGACTAACTCAGGACAAGGAAAAGTGCAGTTCCTCAGTATCAGAGCTCATTATGATGGACATAATTAGCTGATTGTCAGCTGATTAATCAGTTGGAAGTTGCTGAAGCGCTGATACCCCGCCTGGAGCGGCTCAGTTGGATTTCTCAGCCTGGGATTGCTCATTCCACGAGCGATGCCACGGGAATCAGGCAGATATCTTTCATTTCTTTCTTTTTAATCTCGTGGAGGCACAAGATCCCAATTTCCGGCTGTGAGCAGATCCAAGAAGTTGCCGTTGCTTGTAGGAGAAGATGAAAAAACGCCAGAATTTGCTCATTCTAGCAAATAACCCAAAGTGATGCCAGCTGGATGCTGTGGTCGCCCACAGCTGGATCACTCCAGATCCTCCTGCCGGGTGTGGGAATAAACAGATTTGCAGGAAATGTGGTGGGAAATGCAGTAAAAAAGGGTCTGAGCAGCAGCAGCCTGGCTTTGAGTTTGGGGGGTGAAATGGGGGATTCCTGTGGAGTTCCTTGGATTATCCCCTGGGTTTCCCCCTGGATGGAAGGTCAGGCTGTTGCTGTCCTGTCTCCCAGCACAACTCTCTGACAAGCACCAGTTGCTCTCTCTAGAGAAGGGATTTGGGAAGTGTTGGTTTGGATATGGGTATTACATTTCTTTTGGGATATGATTCCAGCAATTCCTTCCCAGTTGCTTGGAGCCCCCCTGGAATTCCTCTCAAGCTGACCAGAAACTGCTTGGTCACTTCAGAGGGATCTGGGTGCTCCTCTGGCTTTGGGGGTGTTTTCTTTTGGGGTGTTTTCTTTTTGGGGCATTTTCTTTGGGGGGTGTTTTCTTTTGGGGGGTGTTTCTTTTGGGGGTGTTGTCTTTTGGGGCATTTTCTTTTGGGGCATTTTCTTTTGGGGGTGTTTTCTTTTAGGGGCGTTTTCTTTTGGGGGCATTTTCTTTTGGGGGCGTTTTCTTTTGGGGGTGTTTTCTTTTGGGGGTGTTTTCTTTTGGGGGTGTTTTCTTTTGGGAGCTGCCGAAGCTTCCCAGGTGCAGATCCCACCTGGAGTGAACAATGAAGGGATTTCACCAGGAAAACTGAATTTTCCTTCAGTGAGGCAAAGACGATGCAGTAAATGATTCCCGAGCCCGGTTCCTTGGGAAAATGCTTTGAGGATACTGAGGAGAAAGTCACTGCTTTGGGATAAATGTTATTTCCTGTGGAGCCAGCTGATTCTTGTTGTTAATTGAGACATTTAATTGAGAACTTCATAGAAATGGGGGGTTGTGGCAGAAAAAGTCCAATGCCTTTGGACACCTCCTCCCCTTTATGGTCAGATGTGATTTTTATGGGGTTTTTCTCAGTTGCTCTCATTTTTCCAAAGGTTCGTGGCTCCGTCTGGGCCTGGTCTGGAAAAATCCGGTCTTGTTAAATCCAGCCTGGGCTGGTGACTGATAATTCTGTCCCTGCTCGTTGTAGGGGGCAGTGATGCCCCGGGGGGCTCGGGGGTCTTGTCTTTAATTCACATTTGGGGAAAACATGGATCTGTAGGGGAGATTTCCCTGGGAGCCTCCCGTTAGCCACGGATTGCGCCTGTGTTCCTGCTCGGAGCCATCCTGCTCGACTTTTTTTCCAGTTTTAGTGCATTTTCTCCTGGTGTTGCCTCCTGCAGAAGCAGATGGGTGACAGATTGCTCCGAGTGACCTCACCAAAAGGCGTCGTTTATTATTCCAAAGTTTCCGAGAGTTTGGGAAAATATTCCTCAACTCCCACAAAGCCCAAACTCTGCTGCTCCATGCAGCAAATCCCACCGAGGGAGCACAGAAATTCTCATTTTTGGGTCTCCAGCAGGTCACCCACTGCTGCAGATCTGCCATTTAATGAATTTCAAAGTCCAGCTTGCTCTTGTTCCCTTGCTTGCTTAGGGGATTTTTCCACTCTTTCTTTATGGATCCATGAATCACTCGGTGTTCTGGAGCGTATTTCACCATTTATCAACGATTATGAGGGAAGAAATAATTCCTTCTGAAAGGAGAATAATCCAAATTATTCTTATTGTTTTATTGGCAAATAAAAATATAATTTATGAGCCAGTCAAGAGCTATAACCCTTAAGTGCACGACTACAGAATAGCCCATTAAGATCTTTTTAATGCCATTTTTGTCTGGACTGGTGTGAGTTAATTTAAAACAAACACATGGAGCTGCCTTTCCAGGAGTATTTCGGTGTCTAACCCCAAGTTGTTTCAGGAAAAATGAGGCAATTTGGTGCCTTTGAGGAGCCTTTGGCTCAGATTTTCCAGTGCTGGGGGTGCAGTTGGTTTGTTCCTGGTGAGGTTTGAGCCGTTTATTCGAGATCAGGGCTGTGGATGGGGCTGAGAATTCGGTTTCCAGATGGTTTTTGAGGAAAAAGGATGAGCTTGGCTCCCAAAATTGGTATCAAGCTGTGGAATTGCCTCTGTCAGGAAGTGTGGGGTGAGTGGGCAGAGGGTTTCCCAGGTTGTTCCTGGGGTTGAAGGAGCTGCCAGCTGGGAAAGGCCAATTTGGGGAATCTCCAGTGCAGGCCTGGAGTGTAAATCCAGGGAAAAGCAACGGCTCTGCCTGGTTCTTCCCAGGTGGACATGACTCAATCCTTGCCTTGGAGAAAGGCAGGAATGGGACACTTGGGTGCTTTTCCATCCCTTTGACTCCCAGCCCTGCCTCAGCATGGGCAAACCCAGGGGAAGCTGAGCAAGGTTTGATCTCGGGAATCCTGGAGTGCTTTGGGTTGGAAAGGACCTTAAAGCTCATCCCATCCCACCCAGGGACACCTCCCACTATCCCAGGCTGATCCAAGGCCTGGCCAGCCTGGCCTGGGACACTTCCAGGGATGGGGCAGCCATGGAATTACCTGTGCCAGGGCCTCCCCACCCTCCCAGGGATCAATTCCTTCCCAATATCCCACCGAATCCCACCCTTTTTCAGCTTAAAACCATTTCATAAGGGCTGCACTGAGATCCTGGAGAATCCTGAACCACAATTTTGGGTCAGGAGCACCTCGTGGGGCAGAGCACCAGTGGGATGTGGGTCCTTGGAAGCAGGCAGGAGCTGGGAGCTGTGCAGGGACAGGACTCTTCTCTCCAGCCACTGGAATTACTCCTCTGCTCCCATGTAACTCCTTCTCCCAGGCTGCTGCTGGCCAGTTCCTTTGTTTGGATCCCCAAATTCTGGGAATATCTGCTTTCCATGCCAGCTGAGGGGCACACACTGAATGCAGGGATTTCATTTTTGATTTTATTTGATTTTTTTTTTTTTTTTTGCTTTCTGTCTTTCTTGCTCACCCTAAAAGTACGAAAACAGTGGAAATAGCAAAACAAACAAGAAGGAACGATCTGCTGGGGTGGAGCTCTTCCTTTTTCCATCGCAGACCTTTTTTAGCCAAACACCCAGAAAATGTTTGACATCCATTTGTGGAGCCACTATAATTGGAATTAATGAAAGGACACGGCCAGGACACCAACCCTGAAAACCACAAATGGATTTTTTTCTTCCCGCCCTCGATGGTTTTAAGTTGTTCCTCTGATTGGCACCTCCAGAGGAATTGGAATTAAGCTGTGACATGGATTTGCTGTGCATAACGCCTGGCTTTTCCATGGGAATTTATTCCCACACAAATCCCGGGAGGGATCCTCTAAACAGCTCCAGGTACCCAGGAGAGCAGAGCCATTAAAGTATCGATATCTGGGGACTTGGGTTGGGGCTCCAGCCCGTTCCCAGGGGATTTGTGCCCACAATTGGACACAAATTGGAAATTCCTTGGCAATTCCCAAAAAAAAAGAGCCCGGGATGAGGGGATCCAGAGGGGTTGGCACCGGAAGTGCTCCCAACAAATGAGATTTAAACTGGGCTTGGCAAAGAGTTCCCAGCTTGTCCTGCCTGCAGCTGCTCCGTTCCAGCCTCAGTTCCCACTAAAATGATGAATTAATTAAACTTTTAATATCTCAAGGTGCTCACAGCGATTCCAGAGTTGATATCCCTGCTCCCAGCTCTTGCAGGGAGAAAGCAGGGATGGGACTTGGCAGCCTGCAAGGAGGAGCTGTGAAATCCCATCCTGAGTTTGGGCAAAGCCGTTGCCCCAAGCAGCTGCTTGAGGAACAGCAACACGAGCAAAATGGGATCTTTCCTTGGAATTCCCTGGGATTTTGGCACCTTAGAGACCTTCAGTCTGCTTCTTGAGGATAACTGGCTGCTCCAGGGGGGAGGAGATGCTCCTCTTGTCCTGGGCTCCAAAATCTGCTATTAAACTTCATAACATCCCAAATATAAACGTGTAGGAGTTTGCTGGTGACCATTCCTGCTCCAGGA
Source organism: Corvus kubaryi (assembly GCF_017639235.1). Classification (NCBI taxonomy): domain Eukaryota; kingdom Metazoa; phylum Chordata; class Aves; order Passeriformes; family Corvidae; genus Corvus; species Corvus kubaryi. The sequence continues at coordinate 1,799,793 of NW_024581084.1, forward strand.
AGGGTTGTTCCAGTCTGGATTTGTCCCAGCCAGGCTTGGGAAAGCAGATTTGGGATGATTTGGGGGTAACTGCTGCTGTTGTGCTCACGTTGGGACACAACATCCAAGCCTAGCACTTCTTTTGAATCTTGAAATGAAACCAATGTTCTCAGTTCTGCATTTAGCCCTGACAAACCTTGGGGGGGGTTTAACTTTACCTGTGTTTCTTCCACCTATTTCTGCATCCACACCCCAGTTTTGACTGAAGTCTTCCCAAATTCACCTTAAATAATGGGATTTGGTGAATTCCTGTCTTCCTTCCTCCTGTTACCGAAATTTCTCCCCTCACTCCCTTAATCCTCGTGGGAGGAATGAGGCATCCCTTGGATTTTGTGGGAATTCTTGCCCTCAAATCGAGGTTTTGGTGTCTCCTGAGCTGTTGAAAGCAAGGAAAATTTGATATTTTCTTCTCTTTAGAACCTGATACGTCATCACCCCAATTATATTATGTAGGAGGGTTCATTCCTTATTTTTCAAGAGGAGAAATTTAAAAAAAAAAAAAAAAGCCTTGCCATGTTTTAGGACCAAAGTGAGTATTTTACACACATCCCAACAGCTCTCTGGAAAGCATTTAAATTTACAAGCTGCTCCTAAATTCCCTGGCAGTCGGCAACGCTGCATCCAACACACAGGAACCCCCTTGGAAAAGAGATTTTTTTGGAAATAACAGAGATTTCAGCTTCATCTGAGGGGGCTGCGGCTCCAAATTGTTTTAACAAACGTGTTACCTGATATAGATATATTTAAAGCTACTTTAAAAGGTGATTTTAGTGTCTGAGAAGGGATATTTAAATTTAAAAATGAGCCATCCTCCCTTATGTTCCTCAGCAGAACTTTTGGGGGGCCCCTTTTTCCAGGTGGGATCGGAATATTCTGGAATATTTGAATATTTCATTCGCCAAATCATTAAATGTTGACACCCCACGTTGGGGTGATTTCATCTGTGAGTGCTGGGGGGAGCTGTGGCGGGTGAGGAGGAACGATTTGTGCGCTTGTGACTGTTTAATTCATGTTATTATCGACACAATTCTTATTATTATCTGTTTTATGGGCACTTTGCTTCTGAGCTTTAGGGGTTGTGGCTGTGCTGGGGTGGAATTTACTGAAGATAATCCGGATTTGTTTCTGTTGTATCTGATAAAGGCTGTAATACACGAATTACCGTGATTTTCATACAGAAAACCCATTGCTGTCATCCTATATTCCGTATTTTTCTGACTCCTGTGGCATTTAGTAGCTGTAAAACCAGGGGAAAATCACCAAGATTTTAGGATTTTGTAGCAGTGGGGAATGGAATGGGATTTTCCCTACAAACTGCCTTCCAATTCCATCCCTGGGGATCACGGGATGCTCCACGAGGGAAGCCCTGCACCTTCCCCTGTGCTCCATCCCTCCCATAAATAAGATTTTCTTGGAGGGGCGCTGGAATTCCTCCCTGCTCCGTTGTGGATGGAGAGCTGGAAAACCAGGATCCAGGGAGGGAATATCATCCCAAGGGTTCTCCTCCGTGATCTGGCAGATCCTCCCACCCTCTGTGAGTCCTGTTCCCAGAGCTCATCTGCCTTTCCCTGGATTAGCTCCTTGTTAAACTGGGATGGGCGAGAGGCTGCTAAGCCAGGCTTTCCCAGACTAAAGCAGCTGCTGTGGGCTGGATTAAATGCTGTCCTGACCCGGCTCCGAGGCAGGGATCGCTGCTCTCCCCTCCTGTGCGGGTGCTGCAGCTCCTGCTCGTCCTGGGCTGGAGCTCCCTGGGAGCTTCTCTTGCTGCCAAGGCTGTGGGGTGGGATGAACCTTCTGCTTCGGGACACTCGGAGCAGGAAAGGCAATCGCTTTTTTTTGAAGGGAAGGGACCTTAATCCCATCCAGTGCCACCCCTGCCACGGGCAGGAACACCTTCCACTGCCCCAGGCTGCTCCAGCCTGGCCTTGGGCATTGCCAGGGATCCAGGGGCAGCCCCAGCTGCTCTGGGAATTCCAGCTCAGCCAGGAATTCCTTCCCAATATCCCATCTAAACCTCCCTTCTGTCAGTTTGAAGCCATTAAATACAGTCCATACCCTTGGACTCTTCCTCTACAGGAACCAAAGGCCTTGCTTTTCATTTAGTTCTTTTAAATCAGATTTATTTCATTGTCATTCGTTGTCCCATTTTCCTTTTCCAAAGGCCCCACAAAGAGATTTGTCAGCGATTTCCCAGCTCAGCCCCACGTTACTCTCCTCCTTTTGCTCTTCCCTCCCTCAGGAACCTCATGGTGCCTCCATGGGCACCTTCTCTGCCCTCCTTTGCCCTCCCTCTTTCAGCAGCTCTGAGTTCCATGGGGGGACTTTTCCGAGGTTTTTACCACTTGGAGAAGGATCCAACAGATCTGGAGTGGGCTGAACTCCCTGTGGCTTCAGGAGGGCTCTAAAACGAGTCAGTGTTGCTTTGGTGGGGCTCAGTAACCTGCTGAGATGAGGAATGTTTGCCACTCTCCATGTGTGGAGCCTCAAGAATTCAGGGATGTCTTCCAGCACCGTGTCCTGAGCTCCTGGAGAGCCCAGGGGTGCGGTGTCCCCTGGACAGATGGACACCCAGCCCCCCCGCCGGGGTTTTGGTGTCCCCCCAGAGCTGGGCACGGGGTTCTGAACCTCACCCTCTCCATTTCCAGCAGGACACACTCGAAAAAAGCAAATTTGGGCTCAGGCCTGGTGCTCAGGGCTCCCAAAATTCAGTCAAGCCAAGGAAGCTGCAGGCAGAACTCATCTCCTCCCGAAAGAGAACACCCTCAGGAGAAGGAGCAAAGTGCCTGAGCCCTCAGCAGCAACGCTGAGCGGGGCTCCGGGGCACCCCGGGGCCTTCTTGGGGTGCCCTGTGGGGCAGCTCTGCCTTCCCCCCTTCATGAGCCCCTTTGGAAGGAGGCAGAGGCAGCACAAGAACGGCAGTGATTGATGCTGGGGCTCGGTGAATTTTTGGGTGACTTTTTTTTTGGGGTGATTTTTTTGGGGTGACTTTTTTCGGGGTGATTTTTTTGGGGGGGTGATTTTTTGGGGGGCGTTTTTGGTTTTTTGGGGGCGTGATTTTTTTTGTGTGTGTTTATTTGTTTTCCTGGGGGACCCCTGTGCCCCTGGCCCCACCTGGGGGTGCTCCTGGAGCCCCTCTCATGTTCCTTCTGGCTGATTAAGAGGACCTGGAAGGAGATAAGCAAAGCCCTCTCAGAGTCCAAATGCTGCTGGAAGCGGACCTGGAGGCTCCATGGAGGGGACGCAGCTCCCGGTGCTGGCTTGGGGTTGTCCCTCCGGGGCTCGGTGGTGGCTCGGGGTTGTCCCTCCAGGGATTGGGGTTGGCTCGGGGTTGTCCCTCCGGGGCTCGGTGTTGGCTCGGGGTTGTCCCTCCAGGGCTCAGTGGTGGCTCGGGGTTGTCCCTCCGGGGCTCGGTGGTGGCTCGGGGTTGTCCCTCCAGGGCTGGAGCGGTGGCTGCTCCGCTCTTCCCAGAGCAGCACAGCCCAGAAAGATGAAAGAAAAGAAATAACCCCCCCTCCCTCCTCTAATGATCAATTTGTTCCTCCTTAATTAAGCATCCAGCCTCATCCCCGTTTGATCCCACCAAGGTTTTGCCTTCTCATCTTGGCTTGAAAAGCCATTTCATTTCAATTTCAAGACCTTTTTGTCCTTGCTTTTTTTTTTTCCCCTTTCCAGTCCCCCCCTCCACCCAGCCCAGCAGGAGATGTCTCTGTCAGGAAACCAGCTCCACGCTCAGGAATAATTTTGGGAATGTAAGCACATCCTCCAGGCCTTGGACAAACACAGAACGTTTGGTGGGGGGGTTTCACCCCCTGGACCTTTTTTCTCCCCGCATCCACCAGCAGGGAACTGGCAAAGGAGCGCCCAGGAATGGGCCCAAAGGGAGGGAGTGGGAGCCCAGCCCCGAGGGAGCGCTCCTGACCAAAGGCAGCCCTTTAGGAGAGAGATTCCAGTTGTTGGTGGGATCCTTCTCCTTCTCCGGGTTGCTGATCCACCAGGGAAAAGAAACGTGCGACAAAATCTCATTGGCTTGGTTGGAGCTGAAGCGGGAGAGACCCAGCCAGGACTAAAATAGGAGAAAAAGCTCATTTTTGCAAGCTTTTCTCGTTGTCTTTTATTGAAGACTCCGTTCCAGTTTCTGTCAGGCAATACTTGAATCCTTCAAACCAAAACTACGATTTAAATCCGAGTTCATGGATACAGCTCCTCGTTCCCATGGAACCATCAACTTTTGTTGCTCTCCAGCACTTTCTTTGGTCATTTAAAGGCTGATTTTTCTGAGCTTCTTCCCTGAGGGTTTATTTTTATTTTGTTCGATTGGGATTATTTCTTCCTGTCTCTAAAATATTCCAATGTTGGGCAGTTGTGGCTTTTCATTGCTAAAAAATCTAGAGAAGCCAGACCAATCCACCTGAATTCCTTTTCCCTCATCCCTTACCTGCAGCAAGATTTCATTTTGGCCGATTTCAGCCCTTTGGCACGGCCAGGCTGAGCCACTCTCCCCACTGACCGTGAACTGGTTTAGACTGGGTCCTAATTTTGAGCAAGCTCAAAATAACCTGTAGCCTTTCCCACCTGGGTGAGGGAGGCTGGAATTGGAAAAATAAAAATCAGGTTAAACTCTGGTTTGGGAGGGGGAAAACGCTGAGATCAATTTTTTCCACCATTTCTTAGTGTGATGGGCTCTGGGGGAAAAAAGGGGGATTTTATAGGGCTTTTTCTTTCTTTTTTCTTTCTTTTTTCTTTTTTTTTTGTTTCTTTTTTATTTATTTTTTTAATTCTTTTATCTTTCTTTCTTTTTTCTTTCTCCTTTCTCTCTTTTTT
>NW_024581084.1:1809652-1810339 GCF_017639235.1 Corvus kubaryi
TGCCCTGGGGGGATTTGGGGTGGCACTGACCTCTTTGGGGGCTGCTCTGGGTGACCCTGGGGCTGTGACCCGTCAGCCTCTGCCCTCACCGGTCCCCTGGCAGCAGACCCAGTGGCCCAATGGGCCACCAGCCCTGGTGCCCCCTGGAACCAGTGGGAAACGCTGGAAAATCAAGGGGAACTGAAGCCCTTTTCAAACTTCCCTGGGTGGCTGGAAATAGCCCCTCCCTGGCCCTGCAGGACCACCCAGGGCTTCCCTAATCCCGCAGCCCATCCTCTGCAAAGCCACCCCGGCCACCTCTGAGGCCGAGTGGCCTCTGTGGCCGGGGGAATGACCACAAACCCCTCTCCCTGCTCACACTCGAGGCTTTCATCAGCTCCTCCAAAATATCCCCAAATTCAGCGGCCCCGGCCTCGGGAGCGGGGCCAGCACCTGGAAATTCAAACAAATAAAAGGCACTGGCCGCGCGTGGCTTTTCCCCAGGCGCTGGGAATGGTTTTTTTGGAAAGGAGAATTCGTGTCTTCACCAGCAGAGCAAATGTGGCCTTGAGAGAGAGCTCAGTGAGCAGCGAAAATGCGCGGCACAGCAAATGCCAGCGGGGTTTGGAGGGGGATGCCAGCACCTCCGGGCCCTTGGGAAGGGGGATTTGAGGTGGCACTGACCCCTTTGGGGGCTGTTTTGGGTGA
>NW_024581084.1:1810349-1844497 GCF_017639235.1 Corvus kubaryi
CTTTGGGGGCTGTTTTGGGTGACCCTGAGTGCCCTGGGGGGATTTGGAGCTCTGCTTGGAGCTCATCAGAGCTTAAGGTGGTGCCACCAAAATGTTCATCCCTTGGTCTCCTCTCCGTGCTGCAATTCGGGTTTTTCCTCCCCTCTCATCTTCAAAGAAGCTTCCTAAAAACCTCACCTGACCTCCTCAAATTGGAGCACTAAGAAAGAGCCAAAAGCAGCTCCCGGTGCCGCAGCAAAAGCTGGGTTGGGCTGAAGATTTCGATTTCTGTTTTTTATTGTATAGATTTATCTGTTTTCTATATTGTCTCAATTTTTATATAGAAAAATAGAAAAATTTTTATCAAAATATATATTCTTCTATATTTTATATGACAAATAAATGTATTTTTATGGGTTTATATTTTATATATTTTATATATTTTACATATTTTATATATTTTATATATAAATGTATAAAATATATTTATATATAAATATATACATATAAATATATATTTGATATATTTTATATATTTTATCTATTTTATATATTTTATATTTTTTATGGTTTTTATATTTTTTATATTTTTATATTATTTTATATTTTATATTTTATTTTTTATGTTTTAATATATTTATATTCTTGATTTTTTTATTGTTTGCATTTTTTATATTTTTTATATATTCTTTATTTTTTATTTTTATTTTTCTGCTTTTTATATTATATATACATTCTATTTGTATCTGGGTTTATCTGGTTTTATCGGTTTTTATCAGTTTTTATCGATTTATATATATATTTATATTTTTTATGTATTTTTATGCATTTTTTTATATTTTTTAATTTATTTTTTAATCTTTTTTATATTTTTATTTTTCTGGGTTTTATATTTTACACGTATTTCCCATTTTTACCTATTTTTATATTTTTCTATCTTTTATATCTGGTTTTTAAAAATATCTATTTCCACCTGCATCTCACTGAGCTCACGCCTGCGTGCGAATCCTTCGTCTGCTATAAAACCAGAGGGCTCTGCTCTCTCTGACCCAAAATTTCAGCACCTTGGGTGAATATTTTAAACAAAGCGGATTTTTCCTGAAATTCTTCTGAACCTTATCCTTTCAAATCTTTGATTTTGCCGGTTGTGGCGTTGGGTCCTGTGTGGAACGACACCCACCGGCCAGAGAGGTCTCCATTCGATTTTTTTAGAGCCTATATTATTTTATCTTCCCAATATCTGAGACCTGCTCGTGAAGCCTGAGCTCGGAAATCAGAACGGGAATTGGAACTGGGATCAGAGCAGCGGCTCCCACAGCCCGCAGTGATTAAAAAAATATTTTAAATATTATTATAAAAAATAATTATATAAATTATATAAAATATAAAAATTAATTATACAATTACAAATTATAGAAATGTATAATTATATTAATTATATAATTATAAATTATATACATTAAATAAAATTATATAAATAAATATATCATTATAATGATAGAATTATATAAAAATATTATCAGAAAAATATTTTAAAATATTAAAAATATTTTTTAAATACCACCCGGAGCGATTAAAAATCTGTTAATTAATTGATCTGTATTTCAGAGCCCTTCTGGTGCAGGGATAGCCAGGACAATCCAGGTTTCAGCTCGCAGTGTGTGTTTGAGCATCCCATAATCAGCCAGGTTGTGCTGTGCGAGTGCAGCGGTGTCAGCAGGACACGCCTGAGAATTCCGGAGCCAGAGCAAGCGGGATTTTATGGATCCACATCAACTCCTGGGCAGCGCCTGCCGAACCTGGGCGATGCTGGGATAACGGGAAGGGTTCGTCCTGCAGTGTGGGGTTTTAAAGGAATTTGGGGCATGTCATACATGAAATCCCTATTTGTGCTTGGTCTTTGCATATTAAGTGCTTTAATTAATTAATTTTGAGTTAAATATTTTTAAATTGAATATTAAATTAACCCATCAGCCCAGGTACAAAAATCCAGTTCCATTATCAGTGTTTTCAATTGTTCAAAGTAGTTTATTAAGAGAGTTGCACCCTTCCCAGTTAAAAATTCCCCAGTTAAAAATCCCCAACTTATGCTCCCTTTTCAAACTTCAAACCACCTGTACACCCAATAAGAGTTACCTTTCCTGTGTTTACTGTATACTTTTACAAGTGTTTTAAGATGTGTTGGATGTATTTTAATACTTTTTTTAGGTGGTTTTACTTGCACTTTGGTTCCAAGGCCAAAAACCCCAGTTCTACCAGCCAGCAGCTATTTTTAGCCCCATAGCTGTTACCCTGCAGGCAAGCTCTGTGGCAACGTGAATTTTAATGAAGGTATTGTAGCTCCCTTATCTCAACTGATACCACCCCTCTGACAGCGACGAGCCATTGGTGGATGGAGATGATCTATCAAAGGGAAAGCACCAATCGCTTTAAACCGAAGGGGCGGGCTGTGGGCAGACTGGGGCGGAGCAAAGGCACTATAAAACAACGAGACAGAGAGGCAGTTCCTCTCTCTCTCTCTGCAGGCTGGCTGTGGTGGATGTCAGCATTAAAAGCCTTACTCCTATTAAGGAGCCTTTAATAATTTTTTTCCTGACTTTTGGACCAGCCAAAAGTTAGCCCAGCACTGCAAGTCCTTTTCTCTACCTGAGGTGCAGTGCTGTCTCAGCCAGAAGATCTCAGGTCCCTGCACTCCTGGGGCATACCATCTATCGAGCCGTAGGATCCCAAATTTTTATATTTTTCTAACTTCTGTAATTTTTCAATTTTTCTGTTTTCAATAAATTATTTTAATTTTTTTAACTAAGAGTTGTCTCATTTCTCACAGGGCAGGTTTAAAGGTGCCTTCCCTGGCAGCTGCGGCGCCTCAGAGCCTCTGGGGTGAATTGATGCAGGAATTCACCCTCAGGGGATGGAAACCTGGAGGGAGGAGGTGTTTGCTCCCTTTCACCCTCCTTCCCGAATTCCCTGGCCATGGAATTGTCCCCGGCACGCCCCGGGCTGTACCTGTGCTGCAGGAGCAAACTGAGAACGTGTTTTTCCTTAGTCCCACATGCCAAAAATGCCAACACATGCCGTGGGGTGCTGGATCTCTCAGAGAGGTGTCACAGCTTTGCTCCAACTGCTCTCATTCCCAGCTTAAAAACGAGGGAATTGGTAGGGAAAAGGGATCAGCCTCCCGCCTCAGCCAGTGGCCAGGGCTCAGCCAGACCCTAAATGTTTATGGCCCCAATTAGCTCCCATAAACCTCCCAAGGAGCAGCCCTGGCTGCTGCCACACTCAGCCCGTTCTTGTGGGGTTCAGTCCTCCCCCAGAACCGGGGTGTTCCCTGCTGGAGCCGGGCTGGCACCCTGGCAGTGGGGATGGCAGCCACACATTCCCTTCTGGGCACGGAGAGACGCCCAGGGATGGGGGGGCTGCAGGAAGCACATTTGATGCCGTTTCTTTCCTCATTTTCATTTCCTTTTATTTTGTCTCATCTCCTCTCCCTCGGAAGTGACCTTCGGGCCTCCTCCCAGACCCTCTGCAGTCCCTCCCAGTAACACCAGTGCTCTCTAGCACCCAGTTTTTCCCAGCTGGAATTGCTTTGCCTGGGTACCTGGCAGAGGTGGCTCATCCCCCTTCTCTCCACCGGCACTTCCAGGTTTTTAAGGAAGGGCTGCCCTGCTGCTCAATCCCGTGGAAGGAATGCAGGGAATACCAGGGATGCAGGGAATACCAGCAACTGTGTCGGAGCATGAGAGGCATTTCTGGGATTTCTCTGGCCTCTGGGAATTGCCTGTCTGGGACCTCGCAGTGGATTTTCATCCAGCTCTGGTGCAAGTTTAGTGCCTGACAGGGGGAGGGATAATATTTGGGAATGAAGGGTCAAGGGAGGGAATCTTCAGCTGGTACGAACTTTGCTGACTCTGAGGGAACCTCGCTGCTCTGCACCAGCTCTGCTGCTGGCCCCAGGTTTAAATAAACTGCAAGGAGCAGCCTAAACTCGGTTTTAAGGAGGAAAGGGCTGTCGGGAATGTTGTCTTCTTATTTCCATCTGTTTTAAACTGCTTTGGGGGTCTGTCCCATCCTTTTGCTTGAAAAATCGAGGGCCAGCAATGGTGTATTTTGGGGAATGGTGGCTCCCCAGCATTTCTGTGCAATCCCAAAAAAACACGAGGACATCCAGTGTCTTTCCCCACCCTCGCCCAAGCAGAGTCAGCCTGGTGTGGTTCCACCACCTCCCCTGAGCTTTATTCCTCTCCTCTTCTGCAACACCAGCCCGGAGCACAAGAGTCCTGCTGGGAAGCAGAGAAATCAGGGAGAGGGAAAGCTCTGGATTGTGCGGTGTGGCCCTGGCATGGTCGGATGTGCCCTGAGTCAGCCCCTGCAGAGGTTTGTGAGCAACTTCGGGAAACATGTGCTGGGTTCCCGGCAGATTCCCTGGATGAGGAATCCATGGCCAGGATGATGCTGGAGTGGAGCTTTGCTCCCTGGTTTCCACTGGAGCTCAGGAGCAGCAGATCCTGTGGACGGCAAAACTGAGGTTCTCCTTGCTGCTTTTACCCTGTTTATTCCTGAAATTCTTGTCAAATGGGGAGGAAAACTTGCACAGATCTCCCACAAAGAGCTCCCCAGCAGTAGCTGCTCCCTTCCCCCAAAGAAAAGATGTTTTCCACTAAACGCCCAGGAAAGTGCAGCTGTCAAACTTCCTCAACTTCCCCCGGCTCCAAAGAAGGGTTTAATCAGCGAAAGCGAGTGAGGAGTTGTGAGCTTCCCGCAGTAAACACGTTAAACATTATTAAACACACACGTGTCTCGTGGAGGAGATGAATTGATTGTGTGGGTTTATTTTTCCAGCATTATTTCACCGAGGAAGGGGGTGAAAAAAAGGCTGGGAGCTGATGCCAAGATGATGGAGCTGAAACAAAGCCCAGGGAAAGAGTTTTCCACTGGGCTCATTTTTTTCCCTAATAACTGTCTCATGTATCTGCCAATCTTAGATCAACAAACACGGGCTGATTGACAAGTTAAAATGTTTAGCTGAGCCTGCAACTCACATAAACCAACTTAAAACTTCCAGTGCGGGAGGGAGAGGGAAGAGAAACTAAGCACGTCCCTTCCTTCCCCGCCTCTCCCTGGAGCAGCATCCAGGAACGGCTTTCTGGTGGATAACGGGACAACCCCGTCTCCACAGCAGGTGGGGGCTGCTCATCCCTCCTTGTCCCACCAGGAAAAGTGATTTGGGGCTGGCTGGGACAGGGAATGCCGTTCCTGCATGGAAGTGCAGTGAATTTGGGGATCAAAGGGGGGGATGTGCAAGCACAGCGTGGCTGGGAGGTCGGACGCCTCTGGAATACCCAGGGATGGCAGATGGAGGTGTCTGCTCCTTCCAAACGGTGTAAGGACATCTCAGAGTGAGGTATTTGGGATCAAAGGAAGGCTCTGAGGAGAAAATTAATTAGTTCCCTTGTCCCAAGTGATATTAACTGTTTTTATTGGGGTTTTTATCCATCAGTAAACCCTAGCCCTGGCTAATGAGCGGCACGGTCAGAGCTGGGAGTGCCAGGTCACTTTTCCTCTTCCACACTGCTCTTCCTTCAAAGTTACAAACTGTGGGACTCTGAGTCCTCAATGATCGGTTTTCTGGGAAGTCCTCGCAGTAATCCATTGGGAATCTCCTGCTCCCTGTCCTTCAGCTGGAGAGCAGAGGTTTCACACCTTTACGTGGTTGGGTCTTTCATCCTTCAGCTCCTCGGAGGCTTTTCCATGGCTCTGGGATTGGTGTGCCAGTGGCTCCGGGCACATCCTTGCTCCGGGCTGCCATGGGAATTCTGAGCTCCCCAGCTGTTCCCACAGCGTGGATTTGGGATGGCATCGAAGCAAGGGAATAGGGAGCTGCAGAACTGGAATTTCCCAGCTGTTCCTTAAGAACGGTCACATCTCTGCTTCTCCCATCCGTGAATTTCCAGACCTGATCTCCATTTTTCCTGTCATTTTTTTTCCTAAAAGGACATGAATCCCTTGATTTGGAGGGGTCTGTCCTGACACAGGGGCCCCTAAAAAAGATCCGTGCACTGACCACACCATACTGACCACCCCGTGTCCCTCCCACACCCCTCAGGATGTGCCAGTCCTGGCTTAGATATCACCCAGAGCCGGTTTAAGCTGAGCCTTAACTGCAGCTGTGTCCAAACCCCACTGAACAAAAGTGTCCTGTCTCCTTCGGGGTGGATTTCCAGGGAAGAGCTTTTCATTTCCTTTGGATCTCATTTTTAGGACTCGCTTCTCCTTAACAAAAACCAGCTTCAAAGTAAAGATATCTTACCCTGGGATAGGATGTTAAACCCAGAATGAAAGTTCCTGAAGGTATTGACAAGTGGATTTTGCTATTTTTATTGAGCTCTGTCTCTGCAGTAAAACTGATCCTTCTTGCTCAGGCCGCAGCTGTAAAAAGCCTTTCAAGCCCTGCCCCAGGTAGGCTGATTTTATGTGATTTTGGTGTGCCTATAAATCAAAGATATTACTCGAGGAAAAGCTGCACCGAGCAGGTCTGGCTGGGAGGGATGAGACGTCTTTAAGGAGAGGGGGATTTTGGGGAGGGAGCTGAGCATCGAGGATGAAGATGTGCGCACAGCCCGGACTTCTGAGTGACCCGAAAGGAAATGAGTTGGTAGCTGGAGAGTTACTGGTGACGTTCAGAGCAGGTTAATGCCCCTCAGGGTGCTGTTAAGCCCCTTCCCTGTGCCTGACACCGCCGTGAGCTGCAAGCCGGGCTCTCCCTGCCTTTCCATGCACCGGGAACGCTCAGCGTGGTGCTGCTGCTTCGTCCCCTCGCTCCGAGGTTTCCATGCCACGACAAACACCCTGTTCGTGGGCTGTCCAAAGGGATTTTCTCCTGCCAGCTGCTCCGTGGGCTGCAGGGATCCCGGCCGGGCAGGGTCCCTGTAACCGGATCCCTGAATCCTCTGGAAGACAGCGCTGGGCAGAGCCCTGAGGCTGAGACAGCTCTTTGTTAACCAACTGTCCCGGCCCTTCAGCCCAAGACAGCTCCATCGCCCTTCATTTCCTCTTCCTATTAAGTGCTTATCCCTGGCGAGACGCGAGCAGCTGGATGGAGACGGGGAAAACGGGAGAAGCTGCTCGCGTCTGGGGATGCTCAGCCTTTGCTGCAGAGCTGGAGGCGGCCGGGCATGGGCGGGATGCTCCAACGGGCTCTGTATCCTCTGGCAGGGAGGGATTGAATCCCATAGAATTTAACATTCAGAGTCCTAGAGGGAGAGCTCAGGATTCCAGGGAAAAATGGCAGAGGAAAACATCTGGATTTTCTAACAGTCAGCATCAGGAAAAATGAGGGGAACCATCATCTCCTGATGACTTTGCTTTGTTTTGTCCCTATGGAAATTTCTGAAACCTCCCTTCCCCCCCCTCCCCTCCCCCCCCCCGCCCTAAAGGACAAACCATCCACACGAGCAAGAGACAGGGAATAAGCCCAGGACCAAGGTTTTTATGGGAATAACACGGGAGATGATTTTCCTGACTCACACAGGCTGGGTTTATCTTCACCTCCAGCTAAAAACGAGCCTGAAAAAATCCAGCTCTCCCACCACCATGCCCTTCAAGATCCCCATGAATTCCCGTGGCTTTAGGCACCCATGAGGGGCACCGGGGAAATTCTTGAGCTCACCCAGGAGTTCTGATTGGATTAATCCCTTACCTGATCCTCGCATTTTTCCTCGTGCTGGCCTCAGCTTTGCAGCTGCCGATCTTCCTTCGTGAACTAGAAGTGTTATTTTGGATGTTTCGTTACTTCCTGGGCAGGCTGGACGAGATGAAAAGCACAATTAGCACCTTCCAGTCCTGAGCGCCGATTTCACTGCAATGATTGCAATTCCCCTTCAGGATTCATTCCTTTCCCAGGTCAAGAGTGCGCAGTAGCACTCTGGAAGCAATGGATTAAAGCGCTGATAGGAGCTCGTTCTCCTTTTATCTCCTGGAGAATTTGCCTGGTGGCTGCTTTGCCCTGTTGAAATATTGGCTCCAACTCCCTGAGCACCGGCATTATCCTGAATTTTACACATATAAATGTCTTTTTTTTATTGTCATTTGTTGGAAAGTGTCCCTTCCCAGGGGTTGGGATTGGATGGGCTTTAAAGTCCTGTCCCATCCAAACCATTCCATGATTCTGTGATGAGGAGAACAAGGAATATCCTGACCAACTTCTGCTGCCAGTGATTGTTTTAATCATGAAAATACTCAGAGACCCAAAGGATTACTCAGGTGCAAGAGTCAGATTTCCATCGTGCCCCTTATCCAGCTGAAATGCACCCCAGCACTCGCTGCTCCCGCTGGAGTTTGAGGGTTGTACAAGGAAAAGAGACATCGAAACAAGGAATTCGCAGTGCAGGGCTTCACCCCAAACTGATCCATGGAAAAGGCTGAGCCTCAGAGGAAAATTCAGTCAGAGAAAGGGTGAAAAGGCAAAGCCCAGGTGAGGTGACAGCACTGAGTGACCACAGTGCTGCTTCCTCCTCCTTGCCATTATTTCCCCATTTCACAGAGGATTTTTGCCTTTATTTGTTGGTTTGGGGTTTTTTGTGAGGGTCACAAACACATTTCCAAGATACAGGAAAACAATAACAAAAATTTGTTCTAAGAAGCATCAACCATCAAACCAAGAGCAGGAACAGTGCCCTGGGAATCAGGTGATTCCCCCACACTGGGATTGGGAAGCAGCAGAAAGTCCAGTCATGGATTGTGTGCAATCAGATGTTTTCTCCCAGTTTCTCAGTCACACATCCATAAAAAAAATGATTACTGCAACAAACCCAGAGTCGGTCACGAACAATTCACAGGCACTGAACTGAAAAAAGGGCCTGAATTGTGAACAAATATTAACAGCAACAAATAAATCACCAAGCACCTCATTATTTCTATCTTCTCACCCTCACAGCACATTAATCTGTGCAGCAGCCGTGGATGAATCACGGAATATCCAACTTTCCAAAAGCACGTTGGATTCTTGAGAGCTGGGCCAGAGATATGAGGGGCGAGCAGAGAAGGTCATTCCTGGAAATGGTGGAAGCGATTGTCTCATGGTTTGTTTACAGAACATTTTCAGGATCTGTAACAGAGGAGGGGAGAGGGAGCCGAGAGCAGGACGGTGCTCAGGATCAGCCCCTCTGGAGGCTCCACTGGGATTTTGCAGACAGGAATTTCACCTTTAACCAGAGCACAGACGTGGTTGTACCCCCCTTTGTCTCCAAATGGCTTTAACGTCCTCACTTGGCATTTGGAGGAGATTTGGAGTCCAACACAAGGCTTGTTTTTAGGACTTCTGGCCCTGCCCTGGTGCTGGGTAAAGCACTGCACTCTGTGCCTAAAACCCGAATAATTCCGAGCTTTCAAGCCGTGCTAGGTGATCCTTGGGCACAATGAAAAACTGCCAGGAAGGGGCTGGATCTGGGGGTTTGCACCCAGAATCTTCTGGACTCAGCAGAACTTTCTCGTCGGAGCTCAGCAGCAGGAACAGCTCTGAGGTTTCCTCCCCTCGAGGAGCACGAGGCTGCTCCAGAGCCTGCAAACGGGGAAGGAGCTGAGATGAGGGGGAAAGCGGTGCTGACAGTGTTTTAGAGGACCCGGCACCTCTGAAGACGTGGCTCAGGTTTTCTGTGACCGTGAGATGTTTTCATTTGCTTTGCAGAGGGGTTTGCCCACTGCTCGTGACGGGGACAGTGACACACGGGGAGAAATGGGCTGGAACCCAACCCACAGGAGGAGAAACAGGCTGGAACCCAACCCACGTGGGGACAAACGGGCTGGAACCCAACCCACGTGGGGACAAACGGGCTGGAACCCAACCCCTCCATCACCCCCAGGCCTGTTCTTCCCAGTCCCGCCTCCAGCTCTCCCCCAGGGCGAGGGGAGCAGGACGTTCCCAGGCGTCCCAGGAGCTGCTGCCTCCCAGGAAGCACCGAGGGAAGCGGCTGCTCTCTCCTTCTCCCGCTGCCCTCGGAACACTCCGCGCCTTGTTGCTTCAAGGGCTGGAAGGAGGCTGTGATTCCATGATTCCATGATTCCAAGGGCTCGGCTCCCAGCACGCCACGGCCTGGGGCAGCCCCAGCTCTGATGTTTTTGAACAAGATGAGGTTGTTCTTGGCAATCAGGGCTGGCGTTTTCTACCAATTGGGGTCGGGGAAAAACTTCTCAGAATCAGAAGTGAGAGAATAACAGAGCTGGAGAGCAAAATATTCTCCAGGGCTGGGGCTGAGGGAGGCTGGGACCAGTCCTGGTTGTGATCTGTCTTGAGTTTAACCTAAACATGCTGTTAATTCCACGCCTGGGGAGTCCAGCTCTAATTACTCCGTCCTCACAGGAGTGGGCAAGGCCAGTGCTGTGCTCGGATTTTTCTGCACTCCAATGTGTGATCAGCAATGAGGTGCTTAACCTAAAAATCCAAATAATTCTCAAACGTGATGCATTAATAACTCATCAGATTCTCTCTCTGGTTGTTTTCTGTATCAATGCCCCCACATGGAGTAGATTCACTTTTCCCTCGTGGGTCTAACTTGGTTTTTGAAGTGTGGGCTCACATAAAAATTCATTTTTCCCTCTTCCATGGCTGCTGGATGTGCTTTGTGCAATGATCCAGGTGACAGTGGTGATTCTCTTTTAACCCCAAAAATGCTCTCAGCAAAACCCAGGAGGGATTTAAAGGAGAGGTTTTAAATTTAGAGCAAAATCTACATTTTTCATGTAAAATTTGCAATGTGGGTGCAAAAAATTCAGTGCCTGGATTTTTTAAGGGAGCAGATGGGAAAGATGGAGAGGAATTATTTCCAGGATCATGGAGACACAGGACAAGAGGGAATGGCCTCACTGGTGACCTTGTCCTGGTCACTCAGGGCTCTTCTTGGCACGGTGGTTTCAGGGGCTTTGCCTCGCTCAGATGGAACAAAAGCTCTTCCTAAGGCACATCCTCAAAGAATCCTTCCAACATCCCAGACAAATACCAGGACAAGCTGGGGCTGGGAAAGGGATCTCAGCATTTCCTGCTGTTCCTGCTCCATCACCTCGCAGGGTTCAGCTCCACCCCCGGCCTCTACTATTATTTATTTTTATTATTTATTTTTATTGCTTATTATTTATTATTTTGGGGGGGGTGGGGGAGGCAAACAGTCCATGATCCTCCCAACGAAAGCATTGTCTGGTCCTCCAGAACCATTCCCAATGGACTGGGCTTTCCTGAGAATTCACCTCTTTCGGTGTCCATAAATATTCCATAGTCCATATCCCATCCTGCTGAAACGGGAACTCCCTTCTGTGTGACTCTGCTCCATGAATCCCTACGGGATGGGCTCTTAGGGTTGTGACCAAGCCCTTCTCCGCTGTGGTGTGGAAGTTTCCATGGGAATAAGAGCATCCCATGTTCCCAGAACCATTTTTTGGGAATGCAGAGCCCTGGAATCCAGGTGGGCAATCCCCACCCTCCAGCTCTCCCCGTGGTTATGGACACAACACCCCCCATTCCCTGAACTCTTCTTTCTCCCTGAACTCCTTTTTTCCCATCTCCCAGCTCCCAAGATGCCTTTTCCAGCCTTTTCCCCTCGCCAGGACGGACTGATTGATGGGAGCAGTTGATCTTCCTGCCCTCAGCTGGGTGAGCAGCTGCCACTTCCAGAGGGTGAGGGAATGAACTCCTCCTTTCTTCCCTGTCCCTCTCCGCCAGCCCAGAGGTGACGCTGGGAGCCACTGGAATCTCCCAGATGGTTTGATTTATTTGGATTCATGTTCCCCCCTGACCCCTCAGCTCATCCTGGCCTTTCATCCCAGCACTGGAGGGGCCTAAGGCTACTTAACTTCCGTGATGGGATGAGCTCAGGGTATTCCGGCCTTTTGGCCAAAATCCAGGGAATTCACTCCACTCCTGTCTCCACTTTGAATGGAGGCACAGAGAGAGACATCCCAAGAAATTCTGCACAGCCCAAAAGCCCTGGGGGAGCTGGATGGAATCACTTCAGCCCTGACTTTGCAGGGATTTAGGGAAAGTTCCCCTCCATCCTCTCCCAGGAAGAGAAAGCCCTTCGGCAGTGCCAAGCATCCCGAATTTTCCACCCAGAGCCGAGGAAGGGCTTCTTCCTCTTCCACCTCTCCAGGATTTTGCTCCTTTCCAGTCCCTCTTGCAGGTTTATGCAAAGAAAAACTCTTCCCGTGGTGACTGCCAAGGTGGTTGACATGGAACATGGAAAAACTATCCCAAAAAACCAACGGGAAATGGTGCCAATATTCCGAGCACTTGATTTTTCTCACCTGGGACCTCGCTGTCATTTCGCTCTCTTGAGCAGAGCCCTAAATCAGGAACTCACCCATCAGTAAAATGAGAGGGAGAGGCTTTCACAGAATCCCAGGATCCCTGAGGTTGGAAAAGCCCTCCAAGGCCATCCGGCTGATGCTGACGGAGCAGTGTCGATCTGATGCCATGAAATGGCACTGGGAGCATTCCCCATGGATGGACACTGTTCTCTCCTGCCATTCCCAGGTATTTGTGTGGTCACAGTAATTCCTGGGTGAGTGTTTGGATGAGGAGAGCCACGGCGGTGATTGTGACACCATGAAAGAGCCTCATTCCCACTGGGACTTTGAAATCGTCTCTGCAGGGCTTCGGAAATGGATTTGAAATTCTAAAATTATTCCCCTGCCGGGGCTGAAGCTGCAGCCTCTAAACTGGCTTTTTTTTTCCTCACACCTTTGCACTTTGACCAAATTTAACTGGATTTTTTTCCTTGTTTTAACAGCCAGGTGCTTTCTGAATGCCATCTCCAAAAGGTTTCATTCCAGCTCTCCTTAGAAATCCATCCTATTGCTCCTGCCCTGTCCCACTTTTGGCACAATGTGGCTGTGATATCCCGATGCCTTGGAGCTCCTGTGCTCTGGAGGAGATCCCTGGATTCCTGGGACAGCCGATCCACCTCTTTGCCTGTCGAGTTCCTCTTCTGCCTTGCCTAGAACTCCTCACTTGTGTTTTCCCGCTGCTGCTGAGCATGCCTGGGGTTTCATCCCTGGAAAGCTTCTCGGGATGTCGAGCCAAGGGGGTTTTTTTAAGTGTGTGAGAGCCCCAGCACAGGTTTCCATTTTTCCAAAGGCAGGGAAAAGTTCCTTGGCAGAGGAGCTGATTTATGGCCCCGTTTAATGAGGTTCTTGTCAGAACCTGGTTTAGCCGTGTAAATGCAAATGTCAGGTGGGGATAAATCACAGAGGAAGAAATATTCCCCTTCTCCGGCAGAGATAAAGCAGCCCCGCGGTTAAAGAGGAATCCGTGGGGGGGTTGGGACATCCTCCTTGATGTGCCAGGGGAGATAAGGCGATATCAGCCCCGCTAAGTGCCCTGTCCAGCGTTAATTGCCGATTAACGGAGGGGCAGGGCCCGCCTGGGAGAGCCTCAGCCCCCGGGATGTGCCAGCTCCCAGTCCTGGATCCTCCCGCTGCTGTGAACTCCCTGCACTCCCGAAGAGTCAATATCCCTGGAATTCTCCTTCCTTTCTTGCAGGGTATGAACTCGGGGGGGTTGAGGCAGGTCCAAGCTCTGAGGCTGATCGTGGAATTACACAGGGACGGAAGGGTTTGGGTTGGAAGGGGAATTCAAACGCCTCTCATTCCAGCCCCTTCCCACGGGCAGGGAACTTCCACTGGCCCAGGGTGCTCAGATCCTCTTTGCCAGCAGCTCTGGGCTCGTGGAGTGGGCAAGGAACTCTCTGCAGCAGCTCCAGTTCTTATCTTTGGGAATGGGAAGATTCCATTATGCAAAGAAAAACTCCTTCCGTGGTGGCTGCCGAGGTGGTTGACATGGAACATGGAAAAACTATCCCAAAAAACCAACAGGAAGTGGTGCCAATATTCCGAGCAGTTGATTCTCTTGCCCTGGGACCCTTCTGTCATTTCGCTCTCTTGAGCAGAGCCCTGACTCAGGAATCCAGCCGAGGCTGTGGCGGATGGGGTGACCCGGGGGGCAGTGGGGACACCTTGGGGACACCTTGGGGACACGGGACAGGAGCTCACAGAAAATCCTGACTCTGAAGGGCCCACAAGGACCCTCAGGTCAGGACACCCCAAGAATTTGCAGCTGTCTGCCCCGCTGTGCTTCCTCAGCCTTTGGAAGCAGCATTCCCACTC
The DNA here is from genome assembly GCF_017639235.1 of Corvus kubaryi. Classification (NCBI taxonomy): domain Eukaryota; kingdom Metazoa; phylum Chordata; class Aves; order Passeriformes; family Corvidae; genus Corvus; species Corvus kubaryi. The sequence goes on from NW_024581084.1 coordinate 1,824,477, forward strand.
CCTCCTGACCTTGCTCCCAGAATTAACCCCTCACCTGCCTGCCCGGAGGGAAAAGCACCAAATCCCAGCGGCCGCTCCCCTTCCAGCCCTTCCCAAAGAAGCGGGGAGATGCACCCAGCCTCGGCTCCCTGCTCCAGGGCTGCTCCCCGGGAGGACCCTGCAGGAATGGAGCTGCTGGAAGGGATCTGCTGTGTCCCCGTGCCCGTGGATTCCTCCCCCGCTGCCTCTCCCAAAGCTCAGGCTGTGCAGGCTGTGCCATTCTGTGTCCCCTGCCTGTCCCTCTTGCTTTTCCCTTCCAGGAGAGCCGGGAGCGGGTCAGGGAAGGCCAGCTGGTACTTGCCTGCTTTTCCACCCTAAAACATGTGGGGTTTTATCCCAAACCAGCAGCATGGGCAGCTAATAAAACCCATTAAAGATGCTGCTGGATGTAAAAGCCACAGCTCCTTTTTGTCTAGAGCCATCAAAGCCCTTAAAGAGATCCAAACCGGAAAAGACAGGCCCCTAATAGGGAAAACAAGGGGGAAAGAAAAAAGGGGGGTTGGGGGGAATAAAACTGGCACGGGGGTCCCGAATTTTTCCATGACTGATTTGGGCATTGCAAGGCACTGGCACGGAAAAGCAGCACCCGCAGCCCCACAATGGCACTAAATAAACCACGGGCACAGCTCTGCTCCAGCGGCTCTGGGCACAGCCAGCACCGGGCTGGGGCATCCTGGCACCGAGTCTGTGGCAGCCAACACAACAATCGGGATTGGGAACGGAGCAGGAGTTAATTAAGGCTGGATCTTTTATTCCCCTGCGGAATAAAAGCGTGGGTGAATGAGCCGCAGTGCCAGGCCCCGGTGGGAATGTCGCTCCCAGCCCCGAGAATCCAATCCCGTTATTAGCATCACAATCTTGCCCAGGATGCCCTCGGCTGATGTAATGCCAGGGGTGAGGGGGGGAGAGGGAAGTTTTTCCATGAGTTTGCCGCTCACTGGGGCTGTGGCAGTGCATGAAATTCCCTTTCTTTGCCCCTCGCTCCCCTCGTGGGATGTTTGCTAATTGAAGCTGGACAACAATCGGTGCTGGAGCTCCCTTCCCCCAGCTCCTCCTGGAAATCCACATTATTGGGACTTTCTGGGCTGCTCCTTGGAGAGCAGCCTGTGATTGTTTGCATTTCCATGTGGGATAAGGAGCAGTTTTTGGGATGGGCGGGTGGGAGCAGAGGGCACCTCCCCTGCCCGTCTCTCCGGGAACGTTTGTGTGGGGATCCGAAAATCCCCATTTCCCAAATTCTCCGTGTTCCCCAGGTGGGAGCATTGGGCTGGGGTGGTTGTGCCTGGTGCTGTCCCCTCCAGCAGTGGGAACACAAATCCTTTCATTACCAAAGGCCTCGCATCTGGGCAAATCCGAGTGTTTGGTGACCAAAGCCAGGATTCATCTTCCTGGGATGTAAATAACACCAAAAACCTGCTGGGTTAGTGGGGTTTTTCCCATATGTCGGCCCTGCATGAGCTGTTCCAAGGACTTTGGTCATTCCTTGATCCAGGGACTGCACAGATCATCCCTGCAGGAGCGGGGCACTGCTGGCTCCCGTGGAGTTCTGTGGGTGGATCCATTTATTTTGTGCGAAAGCACTGGAACAGCTCCTCTCCATGAGTTTTTTTCCCTCAGAGAGGCTGGAAACGCCAGGTCCTGCTGAAGGGGAGATCCCAGGTTCTGGGCACACCAAAGCTGCTCCCAAGCCTCTGCCCTGCTCCTTTAAGCAGCAACCAGAAGCTTCCTCAGCATCCTCATCCCAAAAGAAGAGAGGGAGGGCAAAAAAGGGGAGTGTTTTGGCATGAGAACAATTTCTCCATTACCTCAATTAGTTCCAATGATCTGGAAAGGCTTTCTCTGGAGAATTCCAGCCCAGGGAAGGGGCTGGAGGTGGCTGGAGGTGTTGATCTGAGCATTACTCAGCAGTGCAGGTTGCACTGAAGTCAGGCACTGGTGCTGTCACTGCTGGCTGCCCGCACTCGTAAATTCATTAATTATATCACTGCTCTAATTAAGGGCCTTCTTCTCTCCAAGGAGCCCAGCTCCAAGGCTGTCCATCAATTCCGTGAGGTCTGGCCTTGGCTGAGATCATTATTTCCTGAAGTGCTGTAAAATCTCCTCATAAAAATTAAAGTTTTGGGGGTTTTTGTAACCCATCCTCGCCCTTTTCCCAGAGACGAGCAGCAATTAAGGAAAGACGCAGGGAATAAAAGTGGGGATTCCTAATTCCCACCCTAATTCCAACAGTTTGGGGTTGTCCCTTTGGAAATATGGGCTGGAAGTGTCCTCAGAGTCCCTGGAATGGTGATGGAGATGGATTTGCTGCTGCCCATGCTCCAAACCATCTCTGATCCTACAGCAGGAATGAAACAAAGCCAGAGATGATGATGACGATGATGATGATGATGATGATGATGATGATGATGGAGTAAATTGGGATAACTAAAACAGGCGGAGAAAATTCCTGCCTGGTGTAAATCAGTGCCCTGGCGCTGCTGGAACAGAGCCAAATTCCACCAGCTGAGGCTCTGGATCGCATATTCCTCCCATAAAAACGGTGTTTGGGATATCTTGGCAAAAGCTGGGTATTTTTATACCCACTCCTGCCCAGGCAGTGCTGTGGAGGGATGAAATCCAGTCACACCGGGGAGGGGGGAAAAGCACAAAATCAGGATAAAAAAAATCACCCCGAGAGCCTGTGGAGCAGGAGGGGATTTTTGTAGGATTATTTTGGTCCAAGGAACCTGCTCCAAGCTGTTGGACACCCAGGGATTGGTGTGGAAGCACAGGGAAGGAGAGGGAGGAGCAGCCTCATTCCCAGCACTCCGTATTGATCCCGAATTTCCCAGCAGGGGATGTTGTCATTGGAAGTGGCTGCTCCCAAGGTGAGCAAGAGTGGAAAAATATTTTTGGCTTTCCCCGTGAAAATAAAGCTCTTTTTCTGCTCTTCCTGATTATTCAGAATGCTCCTAAAATCCCAATTCCAGCTCCAAGGCTCACAAAGGTGCTGAGGAATGTGGGATCCTGGAATGGTTTGCGTTGGAAGGGACCTTAAAACTCCTCCAGTTCCCGCCCTGGGTGCACGAGGTGGGTGAGCCCAGAGGATTCCTGGCTCTGGGGTGGAAAATATCTCTTTTTTTGGAGAGATTTCCTCCTAAATTTGGCGTTTTTCACTTTGCCTCTCAGTGTGTAACAGGGTTGATGAATTCAGATGGTTGGTTTGGATTTTAAACCCCCCAAAAAAGGGCAAACACTGTTTGGAATCACTGGTCCTGTGTGGAGGAGCAGGCCCCGGGCACTGGGATATTCCAGGGAGCTTCGTTTGGGAACTTTGGGATGGAATTGAGCCAGTTTGGGGCTGGACTGAGCCCATTTAGGGCTGCACTGGGCCCATTTGGGGCTGGACTGGGCCCATTTGGGGTTGGACTGGGCCCATTTGGGGCTGGACTGGGCCCATTTGGGGTTGGACTGGGCCCATTTGGGGCTGGAAGCGAAAGTTTTCCTCATGTCTGGTAGAAAACCAGGAAAATTTGCTGGATCCTCTCAAGGCAAAGCCCCACTTGGCTGCAGCTGAGCTCCTGCGGGAGACGATCCCTGTTCCCTCCCTTTCCTCTGCATCCCACTCCCCATTTTGCAGGGTTGTGGCAAGATTGGATGATTTTAGAAAACAAACCTGCAAGGAAGCCCTGGGAGCTCTGGAATATTTCTGCTTCTCCGCCAAACCTCCCAATTAGTGCTGTAAAGGAGCAAAATGCTGGTATTTGGATATTTTGGATGTGCCCAAGGTGCAATGAGCTCCTGCCACGGGGCAAGAAATGCGCTCAGGTTTGATGGTTTAGGAGGCGGAGGAAGGGAAGGCCCAGGGTTTGTTCCTGAATTCCAGCAACCTGGAGCAGCCATTTCTGGAGGATTTTCTATAAAAAGGAAAGGAAGAGAGGGGTTTTTTTCCCATAGGATTCAGAAAAACCTCCCAAAACACTCCAGGATTTCAACTCATCCCTGACCTGCAGAGAAAGGAGAGGGAAGATGAGAACGAACCTTCCCAGGATGATCCGGAAGCTCATTTAGGGAATGCGGGAATGTGGGAGCTGACCCCAAATGGGGATTTTGGGAATGTCACCCTCCCTGCTGCTTCCTGCACATCCAGCATCGCTCCCTGGGTGTGATCCGGGGATTCTGGAGTTTGGGATCCCCCTGGATTTGGCAGGAATAACAGCTCCAGCATGGATGGAGCTGTGCTGGGGCAATCAGTGCCTTCATTAATGTTCTCACTAAACTCTGGATAATTGATCCAGGGAATCGATCCAGGGAATTGATCCAGCTTTTTTGGATGGATTCAGGTGCAGGGAGCCTGGAGTTTGGGATACCCCTGGACTCTGTCAGGAATCACAGCTCCAGCATGGATGGAGCTGTGCTGGGGCAATCAGTGCCTTCATTAATGTTCTCATTAAATTCTGGGTAACTGACCCAGGGAATTGATCCAGGGAATTGATCCAGGGAATTGATCCAGGCTTTCTGGATGGATTTGGGCACAGGGAGAGGAGGAAAGGGAGCATCCCACTGCCAGCACCCTTTGAAGTCCCCGTTGCCTCCGTGGGATCCCTGTTCCTCTGCCCGGGGACTCTCCCCGGCTCTTTTGGGGTCGTTTGAAGTGCTGGGGGAGGCCGGGATCACTCGAGGGCACAAGGCACATTCCTTGGGGTTTCCAGGCCTCCGGAGAAAAGCCCCAATTAACCCATAAGCAGCCGAGCATGGAAAAGCCAGGAGCAGAGAGTGCTGCCTCTGGCTCCGGGGCCAAAGGCTAAAATCCATGCAAGGAGCTAAATGAGTTCCCTAATTGGGATTTATGTCCATCCTCGAGTCCTCAGCAGAATGAGATCAGCGACGAATTCCCACCTTCCCCCCTCACACCGTCCCCTTTCCTTTCCCTGCCCCGTTAGTGCAGACATTAATCACTAGGATGTACAGTGACAACAGAAATTAAATGATCGGGTTTATAGGAACGACAGAAATTAAATAATAGATCATAATTATGTCTTTTATATTCTGTATTAATATGATGATAATGATATATTAAATAAATTGTAACACAGCACAGGACGCTCCAAGGAAAAGCTGGAAGTTGTCCCTGCCAGCAGCAGCCTCCCTCTCTCTGATGCAGCCGTGCATCCCGAGCACATTCCTGGATTTTCAGGAGCGGGGATGAGTCTTTAACGTTCCAGGGTGAAAAAACCCACAAAGAAAATGCATCTTCCTGTCAATAACTCGAGGGCTTCGACTTCGGAAGCGAAAGGAAGGACAGAACTCTGGGATTTTGGGTAGGTTTCTTTAGGATCATGGAACAGGTTGGGTTGGGAGTGACCCCGAAGGTCATCGGCAGTCGCTGTCCGGGTGAGCCCCGTTGCCACATCCCAGGCCGGCTCCCCGTGTCCCTGTCCCCACCCAGGAGCTCCCGGCGGTCCCTGGAGCAGCCTCAGCTCCAGCTCCAGCCCGCGTTTGCAAGGGGGGCTTTTTCAGTGTTATTATTTTGTGGTCAAAAGGTTGCACAGGCTCTTTTTTTTTTTTTTTCTTGATGCAGCGGCTTAGAAAGAGTGGAAAGGCAAATATTTGGATAATTCTTCAGGCCAGCGGGTTCCATCAAAGGTTCCTCAGCCCTCCGCAGCAAACCCGAACAGTTCGAGCCACAAACGCTGTTTTTGCAGCCGTAAAACACCCGGGGAAAGGGAGGGAAAAATAAAAAAAGGGGGGGGGGGGAAAAGAGGAAAACTATTCCAAAAATCAAATCAAATCATAAAATCCATTTTCCATTCGCTTGAAAGTTGTAAAATTTAATGTGGTGAAAAATGACAGTTTAGTCCCAGAAGGAAAGTGCCCGGAGAGGTTGGGGTTGTTTGCGTGGGGGGATCAGGGAATAGCTCCGGAATTGTGTCCTCAGTCCCATAAAATAAAAGTTGGGAGATGCCAGAGGGCAGCGGGAGAAAGCTGCAGCAGCCGGGGGTGCTGATTAAGGGCTCCTTTAATTCATGGATGAGACTGGAAAGAGCAATTCCCTGCTTGCTGGGAAGTAATACACAGCTTACACTCCGAAATCCCTTAAAATTCCGTGTTTAGGCAGTAAAAGTCCAAATTTAAGCAGTAAAATTCCAAATTTAAATGGGAATATTCTAGATTTAAACAGGAAAATGATAAATTTGAACAGGAAGATTCTACATTTGAACAGGAAAATGATAAATTTAAACAGGAAAATTCTAAATTTAAGTGGTAAAATCCTAAATTTAAAGAGTAAAAGTCTAAATTTAAGCAAGAAAATTCCAAATTAAAACGGGAAAGTTGCAAATTTAAACAGGAAAATTGCAAATTTAAACAGGAAAATTGCAAATTCGAACAGTAAAATTCCAAATTTAAACAGGAAAATTCTACATTGGAACAGGAAAATTCTACATTTAAACAGCAAAATTCTAAATTTAAATGGTAAAATTCTAAATTTAAACAGGAAAATTCCAAATATAAACAGGAAAATTCCAAATACAAACGGGAAAATTCCAAATATAAACTGGAAAATTCCAAATATAAACTGGAAAATTCCGAATTTCAACAGTAAAATTCCAAATATAAACTGGAAAATTCCAAATATAAACAGGAAAATTCCAAATTTCAACAGGAAAATTCCAAATTGAACATCTGGGAGTAGAAGTGAATCTGACCCAGGCCCAAGCAGAGCTCTCAGCTCCGATGGGATTATCCTGGGATTTGAAGGCAAGGGGTGAATTCCTGCTGGGTGTTCAGCACCTGCAGCTTCCTCATCCCTGAATTTGCTGTGATCCAGGCTGGAGATGCTCCAGGAGATGAGCCAAGGGCGTTGTTCCTGTGCTTCCAGGATTCCAAATCCTGGGAAGAGCATCCCTGGCTCCCAGAGCTGCCCTCGCTCACATCCCTGCCATGGGTGAATTCTCTTCTCCCAGCAGTGCCCCGACCCAAATCCTTGGAGTTCCTGGGAATTCCTGGGTGAAGGATAAGCAGGATCAGCTGAAAACAGCTCAGGGGGAGGCTCGGCAGTGCTGGGAAGGCCCGAGAGCTCAGGAACTCTGGGAATTCCACAGGAGTTCCTGCTTGCAGGAGCTGTGGGCTGGGAGTGAAGCTCTCAAAGCACAGATCAATCACACCTGGATCTGCATCCTGCAGCTCCACATCTTGGAAAAGCTCAATTCCAGAAGAAGCGATGGGATTGTGTCCTGCAGGAATTGCTGGATGCCATTCCCGTTCCACATTCCCATTCCACATTCCCGTTCCACATTCCCGTTCCACATTCCTGTTCCACATTCCTGCCCAGCATTCCCAGCTGGCACAGGCAGGCCCCGAACGCCCCAGAGCAGGCTCCAGCTTGTGGTGCCCGCAGGATGCTCCCAGTTCATCCCAAATTTTGGATATCCCCCCCCGCCAGAGCTGGGACACCCCTCCCACCGCACATCCCCAAAAAGCAGCCGTACCCTGAGATATCCCTCATTCCTGGTTGTTTCCAGCTGCGGAGGAAGGGGCAGGGAATGTGGGAATGTCCAGCTGGGCAGCGGGAATCCTCCCCAAGCTCCAGCAAAGCCAAAGGTGTTCCTGAAACTCCCAACACTTCGAATTCCCTGGAAATCCCAGAAACAGCTGGAGCAGCTGGGACAGGGCCTGGATCAGGCTGCCAGAGGGAAGCTCCGTCCCCTCACACTCCGTGGATTCCCAGGCAGAGCTAAGACACCACGAAAATCCCGAGAAAAGGAGTTGAATTCCATACAAAAATGTGAATTTTCAGCTTCCTGGTTATTGCACGAAGGTGTTTTTTCCAATTTTCATCCCTGGAAGTGTCCAAGGCTGGCTTGGATAGGGCTTGGAGCAACCTGGGATAGTGGAAGGTGTCCTGCCCATGGAAAAGATGAACTTTAGGGTCACTCCCAACCCAAACCACTCCATGATCCTAAAGAAATCCATACAAAATCCCATCCTTATGTCATTATTTTTGCTTTCTAAGTCAAATCCTCACAATTATTAAGGATAAAATGAGCTTTTTAAAATTAAAATTTAATTTTAAATTAATTAATTTAATTAATTTTAATTTTTAATTTAAATTTTTTTTCCTACCCTGGGACATTAAAAGCTCATCCCAGCTCCCGAAAATCCAGGAGGACAAAATATGTGAAAAATTTCCCAAGAATCAGCCACAAAACCCCAGACTCCGAGCAGCTAAAAACCAACATTATTCCCCCTGCCTGGGAGAATTTGACACTTCTGGGTCCTGGCAGCATTTTTCCAAAGAAAATTAAAAAATAACTATGTCCTAATTAAAAAAAAAAAAAAAAAAAAAAAAAGCCCCATTTTCTTTCCCTTTTCCATTCGCGAAGGGAAAAACACAAAAAAATCCCTTTCTGTCCTTTTTTTTTTACGTGGGAAATATTAAAAAGTCATCAAATCTCCCCAAACGAGCCCTAATTAATGAGCAAACAGCAGAGCTGGGAAGAGAAATAAACCCAGCCCCGGGATTTTCTGTAGCTCGATTCAAACCTGGGATGTCTGAAGGCCATAAATGCATTTTCTTGATTCTGGAGGTTCCTAATTAGTGACTGGAGAGGAAATTCGGGCGGCAGGGAAACACGGGATGCCTTTTTTTTTTGGAAAATACTTCAGCACCGGTGGTTTTTTGGGACGGGGATGCCTGAAGCTGCCTCTGGAAGCCGGAGCCCACCGGGTAAAGCCAGCCCTGGTCTGCCCCTGTGGTCTCTGTGGGATCTCCATGAAATCTCCCCTCGTTTCTCCAAGAAGCTTCTCCAGCTTTTTTCTTGTTTTATGGGGATCCTGAGCCTCCAGCGGGGTTTTGAATGCCAACTTTGTCCCTGCGAGATGAAATCTTGGTGTGACCCCGCGGTGCCGAGACAAGCAGGCCTCAGGGAGGGTTGGGCTGGGCCACAAACCCCAAACCTGCCCCAAAAACCCTCCCGGCTCTGAGCTGGGGCTTCATGGAGCTTTTTTCGTGTGGAAAAAAGAAGAGAAATGGCTCCAAGTGATGAAATAATCCCTGATTTGAGGGGAAATAATTCCGGGTGTCCTGGAGGAGTCCCAGGTGTGCTGAGCTTGGGCCCGGCTGGTTCTGCTGAGGGTGGGCTCATCCCTGAGGGATTTTTTCCATGGAATTCCTTGCAAACGCGGACCAATGTCCTCAAAAAGCCTTTGAAGCTCCTGGGAAGTCACGTATGGACACTCCCAACGCCTGAACTGCCACAGCCAGGGGTGTTCAGCACCCGCGGGAGCTCTGGAGACACCAGTGGGTTGATCCCATGGGATTTTTATTGCAGGAATCGCAGCCGCGGTCTGCCAGGAGGGGATGGAGACTCCCAGCTGGAAAGACAGGAAAGGTTATTCCCAGGAATGGTCCAGTGGAAGTTTGGAGCCCCGGAGAACGTCCCCAGCAGGGAATTGGCCGCTCGTGGCTGTGCAGGCTCAGCTCGAGGAGCTCCCAAGGTCCTGGCTGGGAATAATCAGGAGAGTGGATGGAGAGCTGAGTCCTGCCCGTCCCAGCTGCTCCTCCAATCCCCGACCTCAGCTCAGGGGAGTTCAGGGTCTGATGAGGAATTTTAATGGAAAACTTAATTTATTTCAGTGTTTTGTTTAATCTTTCCCTTTCCAAGGAGGTTGGGGTTTACATTGTTTCAGATCTTGCTCTGAGTGATCGGCTCAGTTATATTGAATGGTTCCATTCATCCCGAAATTCCCAATAACTGTGCATCCTAAATGAGCTTGCCAGGCTAATGAGCTTCTAAAGATTCATTTAAATATTTCGAAATCTCCCTGCAGAAATCAGATCTAACTGAGATCGAGACAGAAATCAGGAAATAATTCAGAAATTCTGCCCCTTCTCACTGCCCACTCTGGGGTTTTCCACTACAAGGCCTTGAAAATCATCCCCTGTTAGTGACAGGAAAATGGAATTCTTCAAATCAGGGGATTCTTTTTAATCTATTATTTCAAGGTTTTGACAAGCAGTTAATCCCTAATGCCTGGATAATCGGCAGCCAGCAACTGGATCTCAGGGAATTCCAGGAGGAGCCAGGAATAAAGAGTTTGCACATCACAGAATTACTAATATTAATATTAATATTAATAATGATATTAATAATGATATTAATACCCGTATTATTCATTATTGTTTAAATTATCGTAATTTTATTCTTTTTATTTTTATTTTATTGCTAATATTGATTATTATTATTAATTTTCCTTTTTTCTGATTACCTATTTATTTATTTGAAGTGTCCTCCTGCCACATCCCACAAAACCCTCTCCCCCATCCGCCAGGAGAGAGGGAAAAATCCCTCACCCAAAGCAGAACAAGACTGAAGGCAAATGGAATTAAATGAAAATAATCCTTCCTTTTAAAAGATCCCATCGTGTTTTAAAGCCCAGAAAGTATTGCGTCATTCCCAGCCTCCGGAGGAGCTGGAATTCTGCATCCCTTTATTCTCCCACTCTAATGGCCATAATCAGAACCTTTCCTAGATGCTTGCTATATGGAATTCCTAAAAAAAATCCCGCTCGTCCTTCCCAATAAACTGAGCAGTTGTTACCCAGGGTGGAGGCAAAAAATTCAAGGGAGAAGTGGAGATGGGATTTTGGGAGAGGTTTTTTGGGAGTGATTTTTTTATTTTTGAGGCAGAAAAATTCTCCAACCTGGAATATTCTCATTTAACAACAGTTTTGGAACAATTGCAGTGTTGGTGTCTCCATGGGGAAATTTTTCATGGGGATAAAAAGGAAGAGGAATGGCTCCCAATGGTGAAATCCCTGAATTGGGGGGGAGGAATAATTCTGCCCAACAGCCCAAGTGGAAATTTGGTCCCATGAATTCTAGAATTATGGAATTATGGAATGGTTTGGATTGGAAGGACCTCAAAGGCCATCCAGTGCCACCATCCCATGGGCAGGGACACCTCCCACTATCCCAGGGTGCTCCAAGCCCCGTCCAGCCTGGCCTTGGGCACTGCCAGGGATCCAGGGGATCCCACCCGGAGGCGCTGGATTCTCCCTCTGTCCTTCAGCACAGCAGCCCTCCCTCGAGCTCCCTTTATTCCTGCACTTGGGGATTCCCAGATTATTTCCAGGCCCCTCGAGGGTGGGAAGTGTTTTACCTCCTCTGGCCCCGAGTTTATTCCAACAGCTGCAACTCCTTCATTTTTAATTTACTCGCCACAACTTGTCTCTGCTTAATCCATCAGGACAACCTGGACGGTTCCTGACCCATGAATCCAGAGGGGAAGGAGCAGGAGGGATCGGCAGGGGAGGGCAAAAAGAGAGGGAAATAAAGGAAAAGCAAAAAAAGAAAAGCAGGGGATTTTGAAAAATTGTAACTAAATCACAGGCAAATGGATTTTTCCTGAATTATTGTGGAGTGCAAGGCTGGGCCCATCCAGGGCTTAGCTCAGAGTCTGGGGTGAGGCAAGAGCTCTGCTTTTGTCACTGAGACAAACTCTGCTGCAATTAGCTTAATGAGCAGCTGGAATCCCCTAAATTTGCCCAGAATGAACCGGAATTCTTTTTTCCTTCCTAACCAGCTCCTTTTGTTTGATAAAAACTCTTTGCATCCTGACAGAAATATCCACAAACTGTTCTGCTGACCCTGCCCTCCCTCCCGTGCCCCTTTCCCTCCGCGGGCACTGCCAAAAGCTCTGGGGTTTGGGGTGGAAGGACTGCCCTGAATCATCCGTTTCAATTCAAATTAGGCTGATGTTTAATTAGCTCCGGGTGGGGCGTGTGCTTTGATTACAGGGAGGGGAAGGGAGAGGAAGGGAAGGAGGAATGGGAAGAGGAAGAGGAAGGGGAAGGGAAAAAGGAAGAGGAAAAGGGAAGAAGGGAAGGGAAGGGAAGGGAAGGGAAGGGAAGGGAAGGGAAGGGAAGGGAAGGGAAGGGAAGGGAAGGGAAGGGAAGGGAAGGGAAGGGAAGGGAAGGGAAGGAGAAAGGGGGAAAGGAAACAGGAAAAAGGAAAAGCCATTCCATTCCATTTTGTTGGAGCCTTTCCTGCTGATTTTCCACAGACAAAGCCACCTCGGATCCAGGAACAGCTCCAACGTGCAGCACCTTTCCAGCAGAAGAACAGGAGATTGGGATCTTTTCAGAATTCTGGGGCAATGCTGGTTTGCAAATCCCACTTCCATGGGCCTGCCTTTTCCAGGAATCACAGTGGGGAGCATTCCCATCCTCCTCTGCCCAGCAGGAGACGCCTCAAAATTCCCATAACAGGGGTCCCTTGGGGGGACTCAGGGGGGCTGGCCCTCTCCCAGCAAAGCCCGGGATGCAGCACAATCACTCGGATTTGTGGAGCAGGGACAGCCCAGCCGCTCCTCCCGGCTGCCTCCCGGAGCCCAGACGGGAACATTCATTTCACACCACAAACAGGGATTTTCCCCCCTTCCCGAGGCTTTCTTTTATCGGGATTCCGCACAATAAACAAAGGGGACGAGCTGATTTCCCTGGCAAAGGCCCCAGCTCCTGCACTGACAGCTCCCAGGCCTGGCACACGCAGGGATTTTGCACCATCACCGGCCAGGCAGGGCCACATCGGCCCTAAAAACGCAGGGAAATGGGAATTCAGCTCCTTCCGCTGGAATAACGGCAGTGATCCATGGGTGCTCCTGCTCTTCCTGCCCTGCTTTGCCTCTTGGTGCCTGCACAGCAAAAGGAATCATGCCAGTAGCAAAGGGAACTTTTCCAAGCTGTGGATGGGACTTCAGGGAGGAAATTGTTCCCCGGGAGGGTGGGGCACCCTGGAATAGAATTCCCGGGAAAGCTGTGGCTGCCCCTGGATCCCTGGAAGTGCCCAGAGCAACCTGGGATAGTGGAAGGTGTCCCTGCCCATGGAATGAGATGATTTTCAAGGTCCCTTCCCACCCAAACTGTTCCATGATTCCATGATTCTGTAATTTCATATAATTCGGCTTTTACTTCCCTTCTCCCAATGACTCTGGACACCCCTCCAGGCTTCCCCTGCCCTTCTTAATGATCCCACTTGGATAGAAATTCCTCCAGCTGAAAGTCAGGGATTTAAACCCCATTCCCAGCTTGTGACAAAGCCTTTCCCGACAGAGCACATCTTAATTGGCCCTTAATTAATTGGGATAAAGGATCAGAGGAGCCAAGGCCAGCTCCATCACTCCTTGTGTCCTACTGGCTTTTCCTACAGGTGCCCTGTTGGTCCTTGGGCCACAAAAGGCCTCAAATTAATTACAAATAAATGTCATTAATTTGATGAGGTTATCTATCCTTCAACTCTAGCTATGGATGGAGCATCATGGAACCATGGAATCATGAAGGTTGGAAAAGACCTTTAAGGTCATCGAGGTCCCCTTTTTTCAAAGCGCCACAAAGCAGACAAACCATTTTTATTTCCTTTTCAGAGTTAGATTTTGTGAATTCCTCCCTGGAACTGGAAAGATCCTGGAGTTGTTAAGGAGTCTCTGCACAAGTGTTTGACAGAAGTAGGGATTTGCAGGCCACCCCAAAATATGAAATCCAGAACCTGCCAGTGTTCCCTGCAGTCCCCATCCCACCAGCACCCGCAGCATCACGGGGAGAGCACACTCAGGGAGCAACCAAGAAAATCCAGGGAAAATCCAAGCCCTCCTGGCTCACCCCTCAGGCAAATCTCTCTCCCCAGAACAAGCCAAGATTCATTCCTGGCCAAAATTCCCGCTGTAACTCCAAGCACGGCTTGATGAAGTGATTTTTCCTGACATCACGATGCGAGTCACTGTCAGAGGCAGGGCTTGAGCGGGGGGCAGCTTTCCTGGGAATGCTCCAGCCCTTCCCTGAGCCAAGCTCCCGGTACCTGCAGGCAGCTCCCCCTTGGAAAAACACACAATTTTCCAAAGGTGAGGGAGTTTTGGGTTACTAGGAACACAAATCATTACGGGTAAAACTGCATTCCCGTTTTATTGTATTTGTTTTATTTATAATTTTATGACTTATTCCACATTTTCCATATTTTCCATGTGTTTCACGTCACGCTTGTCCCGTTCAGGCCTTTACATGGAAACTTGGGCTCCTCTCCACGTGCTGAACCTTCCTAAACAGCCTTGGTTCGTTGTTTGCTTGGCTGCTCCCATCCCTGGAGCCCGTGCCTGGAAAAGCTGGGAGCGTTCTCCCACCTGGGAGCAGGACGAGGCCAGAAGGGAACAAAAGCAACTGGGAACGGGATGAATTGTTGAAAATAAAATCCATCCAGCTGGAGCAGTGACAAAGAACAGTCGGAGCCTCCCCTGGTTTGGGTTGTGGGTTTGCTCAGGGCTTTAAATTGTCAAAAAATGGGATTTTTCCAGGCACGTGCACACCCGGATTTCCCACCAAGTCCAAACCACAGGCCAGGAATGACAGGGAAACTCCTCCTGGTGCTGCCAGGTTCCTTCCCCACTAGAAGGTGCTCTCACGGATCTGCAGGCAGAGCTCATTCCCCATTTTCCCCTCTCCTGGGTGCACAGATTTTCTTTCTCTCTCGAATCTGGAGCAGATCAGGATTGTTCAGCAGCGCCGCTTTTAGCTGCTCTTCCAAGGCTTTGTGCCAACAGGAACATTGGGTCAATCCGCAAAAAAACCCTGGAAAATCTGCTGCAGCATCCGGGATGCTCCTGACAGGAGCTGCTGGCACGGGGCTGGCAGTTGGCATCGGGCTCGGAGCGTTTCACACCAGCTCAGCTCTCCCTCGCCAGTCTTGCACCCTCCCTGACCCCCCTGCTCATTCTCATTCAGTGCAATCCCACCACAAGAGTCCCAAATGAGCCAATATCGTCTCCCTGATGGCAAAAGGATGCTCAATTCCTGCAAAAAAAACCCCAGGAAAAACTCAACAAGTTCACTCTAAATTCTGCAAAAGACTTTTTCGTCTCAGAATCTCCACTGGTTCAGGGTTTGCAGGCAGGGGAGGGGGTGAGGAGCTGGGATTAAAACACCTGACCAAGTAATTAAGTTCATTAAAAGGTTTAAAAGTTTACCTGGATCATCTCTCTGATGGCAAAAGGATGCTCAATCCCTGCAGAAAAACTCCGTAACTCAACGAGTTCATTCTGAACTCTACAAAAGACTTTTTAATGTCAGAATCTCCACCAGTGCAGCGTTGGCTGGCAGGGCAGGGGATGAGAAGCTGGGATTAAAACATCTGGTGAGATAATTAAATTCACTAAAAACTAAATGTTTACCTGAATCATCTCTCTGGTAGCACAAGGATGCTCAAATCCTGAAAAAAAAACCCAAAAAAATTCAACAAATTCACTCTAAATTGTACAAAGGGATTTTTTAATCTCAGGAGGGTTTGCAGGCAGGCGAGGGGCCGAGGAGCTGGGATCGAACCATCTGGCCAGGTGATGAAATCCCCTAAAAGCTATAAAAGTTCACCTGAATCATCTCTCTGAGGGCAAAAGGATACTCAATTCCTGCAAAGAAAACCCAAGCCCATAACTCAATGAGTTCATTCTAAATTCTACAAAAGACTTTTTCATCTCAAGAACTCCACCAAGGCAGCATCTGCAGGCAGGGGAGGGGGCGAGAAGCTGGGATTAAAACGTCTGGCCAGGTAATTAAATTCATTAAAAGGGTTAAAAACTTACCTGGATCGTCTCTCTGGTGGCAAAAGGATGCTCAAATCCTGCAGAAAATCCCCCAACAACCCAACAAATGCACTCTAAATTGTAGACAGGGATTTTTTAATCTCAGGATCTCCACCAGTTCAGGGTTTGCAGGCAGGGCAGCGGGCGAGGAGCTGGCATTAAAACATCTGGCCGGGTAATTAAATCCCCTCCAAAGTTTGCACCCCAAAGCGTCCCCCCCCTAATTGATGGCCCCTAATTGATGTGCAGTGCCACCTCCACTCTCAGCACCCAGCACCCTCTGCTGCCCTCGCTCCCCCCACAGCTGACCCAGCACAGCCCCCCAGCAAAGCTGCAATTAGGGGGTGACTCTTAATCACGGGGTCTCGCTCGGAGAGCGGGGCAATGTTTCTGTGGCTCACACGCGCCAATTAAAGCTAATTTCAAATGGGAGTAATTGCACGGGGGCTCTGGAAACTACTGCAGAGGTCTTGTCCCCGGCAGCTGAGGGGCGTGGGGGGGTGTTTTGACAAGTTTGGAGCAGATTTCCATGGAATACCAAGGAGCTGCTCTATTTTCCTTGGAGTCGTTGGGCAGGAAATGGAGACTGTGAAAGGTCAGGCGGGGATGGAGGTGTTGTTCAAGCCCTGATCCGTGGGGATCTGTTTCCAGTATAAATCCTTCAGTCCCTTGATTCGGCCTTTCTGTGGGATCCCTGAGCAGGGGAAAGGGAAGGAGTGATCCATAGGGAAGAGTTTTTGGTGATTTGCTTTCACTCCTGCAAGGTGACACCCCCAGAATGTCCCTCTGCCCTCTGGAATCATCTGGAAACCTGGGGAGTCGGGGTTGAGGGACCTGGAAAACTCCAAAGAGTTGGTTGGATCTCCACCCCACCCCGAGCTTTGCACTGAAACTTTTAATTTACAGCACCAGCCTTGAAACTGTGACGATTCCGAGGCTTCTGCGGGGTCAGCGACGTGTGAACGTCACCCAGAGCGCAGCCGGAGCCTCTCGGGAGCTCAGCAGCCCCGGGAGGGTTTCATGGCAGGAGAACAGACTGGGATGAGCCTGGATTGTGCCACATGGTCCCATAATGAGCCATCTGGGAGCGCCGTGCCGAGCACGACCTTCCCTCCCCTCCCCTCGCTCCGTTTGGGCTCCGTCACTTCTCTTCTGAGGCCTCCCCGCTCTGCCCCACATTCGATGACCCCACAGACTCCAGCAGGGCACAGAGCAGAGCGAAAAATGCTAAGGGAGAGCAAATCCATCGCCAGCAGAGGGAAAACAGGCCTGTGGGAACGGGGCAATCCCAAAAAGGCAAAGACCCCATCTCCCAGTTGTCTCCACCACCTCCTGCCACGCGTGGCCAACCCGGGCTCCTCCCTTGTGCCACTTTCACCCCTAAATCATTTGGGGTTGGGTTTCAGAAGATGTTTCTGCTGTCACAAGATGCTGAGAGAAAACTGGGCAAGGTTTGGAAATGGCACTTTTATTTCCTTTTTTAGCTTTTAATTCCATTCAAAAGGAGATCTGATACTTCTGTGTTGGAGCTGCATTCGCGTGCTGCCGCAGAATGAAATTAAATGGATTTATGAGCAGTTGCAGCATCAGGGAGTCCAAAAGTTTTACCTTCTTACAGGGCAAAATACAAAAAGGAAATAAAAGATGGGCCAGACTTGCCCTCACTTCAGTGTTGTCTTTGTGCCTGCAATATTTCAGATTATTTCAGGTAACGCCACAGCAACTCACCCCAAAAACAACATTGCAGGGCTTCAGAAAAACCAAAACATGCAGTGAAACAGAACAGGAAAAAGAGAGAAATTAAACATCTCTGAGGCAAACGCAGAGCAGTGCAGACTGAAAGTGCACAACACGAGAAGAGTGGGATCAAACTTTTAAATCAATTTTTTTTCCTCTTTAAAATGAAATTATTGCAAAAGAGAAAATTAGTGAGACTTGGTCTTTATATTCATTGCAAAGTGATGCTTTCAGTGAGGGAATCCAAGAGAAAAGACCTTTAAAGCATAAAGAGAGAAGCAGATTTATTTTATCGCAACCCCAACGTCACGCAAGCGGTGGCTGGGTGACGCCGATGAGCCAGAATGGCAGGAACTGTTTTGAGGGGTGGCTTATTAGCCCAAAACCATTCGGTTTGGGCTTTTTTTTTGGAGATTAAAAACCCTGGGTGTGCCCAGACACAACGGGACCCTTTTAGGGTGTCCCAGCCTGCAGGGCCAGGGCTGTGCCCGCGCAGAGCTGAGGGCGCCTGGCAGATGCCACCGCGGGCACCAAGCAGAGCCAAAAAATTCCCAGAGCCATTCCTGGTGCCTCTCCAAGCTGCCAGAGGAGTTTATGTTAACATCACGTGGCCTTCTCCAGCTGCATCTGTCAGCACAGCCCCTCTGGAGACCTTGCCATGGTGGGGGACAGGGCAGGGGGAAGAAAAAAAGCCAGAAAAAAGCACAAGCCAAAACTATCCATAAATATCCATAAAACTCCATCATGTTCACCCTCAAATCCAGGCTCCTCCAGCCTTGTCCATGCAAAACCTCCACAGAACCCTTTGGGGGGCAGCTTTTGAAGTGTTTTGAACACACAGGGAAAGAACACACGAGAGAAACTTGGCACAGAGTTTGGCCCAAGCAGCCAAGTTGGGCATGGAAATGAAAAAAAGTCGACAATAAAAGGTTATTTCTCGCCAAGTTTTAGTAAGAATTCAATATCTACCTTTTTTTCCCTGCTCTTTGCTTCGTTATTGGCCAACTTTATGGAAAACACTGCAGTGGATTTATTATAATTGGGGTTTTTCTCCTTTTTTTTTGGACCAAGCAGAAGTTCTTCTGAGCAATAATTGAGTTATGGCAGGAGAGGAGCACAGACAGGGGGTGAAGGATGCATCATCCAAAAAAATCCTCGTTTCCACACCATTCTTTAAACTCAAGCGAGTTCCTGAGCTCCAGTGATCTAATCCTGCTGCTATTTATGATTTCTGAAATTATTTATTATAAAGTCTGTCCTGAAGTGGAAAATTCCCAGTGCCGATCCCATTTCCAAGCGGGAATTCAGCGCCGGGTGCTGCGAGTCAGTTGGGATAATAAATGTGCCACGGTGAGGAGGGGGATTTTCATGGAATGAGCATTTCCATCCCACTCCTGGGCCGCTGGATCACACAGGACACGTTTCACAAGTGGCTCCCAAGGCACTTTTCCAGCCCTGCGGTTGGGTGGCAGCTCCGCTCCAGGACGGCTCCGCTCTGTCCCAACCTGTTCCCACAGGCTCCTTCCTTGCCCCTGGGAATTCCAGGTGGATGGGCTGATTAGGAGCAAGCTCCTGGCTGACGTAGGCTGGGTATTTAACATCCTGCTCTGCCTCATCCCTACCTTTATTTTCTTTTTTTTCTGGAAAGGCAGAGTTTAAAAAATCGATTTCAAGGAAATGCAGGATTTGTTTCCATTTCTAACACTTTAAGTGGAAGCGTCCTCATCATCTTCTGAAGGCTGTGGGAGTTTTGTCTGGATCTCCTGGGATATCTCACCTGGAAATGGGCAATTCCAGCTTGGACCAGCCCAAAATTCTGGGTGACCTGGAGCAAAGAAAGCTACAGCCTCTGAAATATCCAAATAAATCCGGGATGTTTTGGTGCAAGGACACAGATTCTGGATGCAAGATGACCCAAGATTTGAAAATCCAACCACCTCCATGGAACAGAAACGGAGTTGGGAATGACAAAAGAGGGATAAAAACCAGAGTGGAAGATGAAAAGCAAAAAGGAACCACAAGCGTGGGATTGACAAGAAGTTTATGAGCTGCAGGTTTGGGCTGAGTTTAAACAAGAAGAGTTTCCTCTCTGCCTCTTGTCAATTAAAGAGGCAATTCCTTTTCAGGTGGAACAGATATTCCATTTTCCCATATTCTCTTGCAAAAGTCCTTCCAAACGGAAGGATTTTTTTTTAACAAGTGAAAATTTTCCCAGATATTCCATTCTCCCATGTTGTCTTGGAAATGTCCTTCCAATTTGAACTTTTTCTTTTAACACGTGAAAATTTTTCCCAGATGCTTCGGACTCTTCACAATTTTCTTTTGTCATTCCACCAAACAAGAACCTAAAGAAGAACCTAAAAAAAGGATCCATTCCTGTTTATGCTGCTGGAAGCCACAGCAATGGGAAAAGGAAATTTTATTCTATTTGGAGAGACTGGTTTTTTATGGAACAGAAAATACTCCTGGCCAAAGGAATTGTGCAAAGGGTGCTTTCCCTCCAGGAATATTTCATGGCAGTCACCTCCAAGCCCATGGTTGGGAGGAGGAGATGGGAATGTGGAATGGGATGGGATGAGATGGGATGGGATGGGATGGGATGGGATGGGATGGGATGGGATGGGATGGGATGGGATGGGA
>NW_024581084.1:1844507-1850859 GCF_017639235.1 Corvus kubaryi
GATGGGATGGGATGGGATGGGATGGGATGGGATGGGATGGGATGGGAGAGCAGCACCCAGCCGGCTGTCAGGACTGCTCTGTGTGATCCCACAGCCTGCCAGCAGTCTCCATCCATGGATTTGGCTCCTCATGGATGAAACAGTTCCGGCTACCAGGGGTTCACAGCCCAACAAGCCTTGGCGAGCCCAACCTGTGCAAGGCGGGTGTGGCCACCCCTAATTCCAGCCTTTGGGAAGGACTTCCATGAGCTCACATATCAAGCCCATGGGAAGTCCGTTCCATGCTGTTCAGATGGATCTGGGAGCTGGCACAGCTGGTTCTGTGCGCCAGGAGTTGGACGGAAAATAAACACGGTGAGTAACGCCCAAGTCACGCTGGATGAGGCGTGTGGGGACTTGAGCTGGGACAAATCCCTGGGTGATGCCACCAGAGCCTCAAGGAATTGTGTCTGGTGGTGCTGACGATGCTGCACTCCATGAGTTCATCTGGAGAACACCTGCGAGTGAGGCCATGGGAACATCATCCGAAAATCCAGTTATCCCTGGGGCTTCGTCATCCTCAGCTCCCAAAAAACAGTCCCAGAGCTGCCATGGTGCCCTCAGCATTCACCACTGAACAGGCGATAAAACTGCCCTCAAAACCAATATAAACCAGTATAAACCAGTATAAACCAGTATAAACCAGTATAAACCAGTATAAACCAGTACACTGTGGTCTCTTACCTGGTTGTTATATGTCATGGTCATGTTTTAACTGATTTGCATCAGAGGGAGTGGTTTAAGTGAGGTTGCTAAAAATATTTTACAGTTCTGTAAAGCATTTGATGGTTGGACTTGATGATCTTGGAGTTCTTTTCCAACCTCAACAATTCCCCAATTTGCAGTGGTCCAAGAGCCCTGGATGGATCTCCTGAAGAGAATCCAGCCACTCACTCATCCCTTGGGCCAAGGGGACTCCGAGTCTCACCCAAGTGCGAGACCCTCCAAGATCAGTGGGACATCTCACCTGGCCAAAGAATCTGGAGCTTTCCAGCTTTCCTGGGTCACTGTCACCATCTCAACCCACATTAGAAGGGAATTTCTTCAGGGCTCTGCCCCTCCCATTTGGAAGCCCTTGGTGACAGTGCAGTGACAGTGCCATTTTTATCTCTGGCTTAGATCTGGGTGCAAGATCAGCACATTTAGAATTTATAAATTGGTCAACTGAGCTGAAAACTGAAGATCTGAGCACCCCCAGGAACCGGCAGCTGCTCAAAAGTTACTCCAAGTTTTTCTGCTCGGTCTTTGCCAGTGATAAATTAAAAAGGATGGACTCAGCTGAGGACAAGATGTAATTGCACATCGACATTCCAAAGGAATTACCGAGAGCTGGGTGACTAAATCCTGTTGCTGATCTGGACCTAAACCTGGAGCAGGATACAACAGATTGAGAGATACACACACCTTTGCCAGCGGGTTACACAATCCCACACTCCTACGGCTTCCAAGAACATCTCCAGCTCTGGCTGCTGCTCCCATGGGCTGATGGCATCACCAGGAGGTGCTCATTTGTTCCAGACAGTGAAAGTGGCACAGGCTGGAAGTTTCCCATAAGGAATGAGGCTGATCCGTGCGTCATCTGAAAGTCCTCCCCCACACACGGCGCTGCAGCCGTGGCACTAAATTTAGTACTTGCCACGAACTCATGAGCAGGCGTCAGAGCTTTCCCTAAACACCCTAAAAACGAGGTGTTCCTTAGCAAGGATCACTTTCTCCCAGCTTTTCCTCCTGGACTGGAGCTTCCACCTTCTTCACCCCAGAGAGGGGCTTGGATTTGGTGTGAGGAAAGCAAAGTGAGAAGGGAAGTTCCGTTTTCCTTGCCCTCGATGAATCCCACCACAGGGATTTACCACCTGGAATATTTCCTGTCAGGAATTTGATGCCAACCTGCAAGAGAGAAGCGTTGGAGAGGCAGAAGGAAAAAAAGGAAGGGAGGTGATGGTGAAGCCTCTCTCACCTTCTGGTGGGGATAAACCCAAGGGATCCCAAACCTAGGGACAACCAGCAGTGCTTTAACCACGGGATATTGTTGAGAAAGGCTGGCTGAGATCCTGAGAGCAGTTCGAGAGCTGGCCAGGCCAAACAGAGCAGTTTGTTGTTGTTTTTTAAAATCTTCATGAAGAGATGGGCAGCGCTCCCCTCTTCACCTCAGGCCAAAGGGCTCTCCTGCAATCCCCAACATTGAAAAGGGGACGGGAGGGGAAAAGAAACCTCAGGAAACAAAAGTGATTTGGCCCTGCTGATTAAAGCCAGTTTGTGTTTCCTCGGGAAAATCTGGGTTTGCTCAAGGTTTGCTCAGCTCTGGGCTCTTCCATCCACATCAGGTTTGGTTTAATGACTCTGGAGTTTATGAATCCATTAATTTTGTTCCTGAAGGTTTCATAATAACAATGCCTGGGTTTTTCACGCAGCACTTCCCAGCCACGTGTGTGGAAATGCGCTGCAAATGGGCAATTAAGGGTCAGCCCCGTGCTGGAGATGGGGAAACTCCAGTGGAATCCAAGGAAGAAAATTCCTAAAAACACTGCCAAAATCAGGCCTTTAGTCTGAGCTTCAAAAAATTGGAGTGAGGGCCTGAAAAAACTCACAGGGACAATTCAGCAAGGGACAAATGGAAAGCGTTTCATGGAGCAAAGGGGAAGGATTGACCTGGGAATGATCAATGTGGGAATGCCCAATGTGGGAATGCCCGATGTGGGAATGACCAGGGGAGCCTGGTGTGGCTCATCTGTGGTCAAGGAGGAGTCCCTGGTCACCTGCCACCACAGGGCACCACCCAGGCACTCCTGAGCCACTGCCCGTGGAGGAACCATCCAAAAGGAGCACCCAGGAGCCCTGGAGGTGCCAGCACCATCCATGAGGAGCTGCCAGCAGGTAATGGATGAAAAAATGGGAAAAGATCCGAGCCAGAGCCTCCAGAGCCTCCATCGTGTTTCAGTGCCGTGAGCCTGCCCACAGATCATCCCGCAGGGGCCACACGTGCATCCAATTGATGCCAGGTCTGGCCGCGCTGTGATCCACATAAATCCCAGATTCCTGACAGCGCCTTCTCATCACGGAGCTGGGGCTGGGAGGGGAGAGGGAGAGAGGGAGAAGGCTCTCGGCAGCAGGCACAGCTTCCCACTCCTCGTGGCCTCTCTCCTCCCCAGTAATCCCCCTGGATTTCATCCCTCAGCTGATCCCATGCGGGTCCCATTTCCCCCAGCGGAGTGGGGTGGCAGATAAAGCCCTCCCGCCACCCGAGGCCTGTGAGCAACTGCTCCTGATTAAAGAAGTGTACTAGTTTGAAAACAAACCAGTGGGAGGCACCAAGTCAGAATAACAATTTAATGGAGAAATTAAAGAAAAGGAAAAACTCAAAGAAAACACTGGTTCAAACTGACAGAGTCAAGATGCAACCTGACACCCGGTTAGTCAGGGTGGTGGTAGCAGTCTGGTAGAATGGTGGCTGCAGCCCTCTGAAGCTGTGATCCTGTAGAAAAAGGGTCTGCTCTTCCTCAGAAGGTCCAGTGGTGGCTGTGTAGCTCCTGTCCTCTGGAAATCCAGTGGAAGGGTTGTTGCTGGTGTTCAGAATCCCAGAGTATATCCACGATGGGATGCTTGGTTCCTCCCTCTGGGTGGAGCATCTCACAATGGGGTAATGAGTCATGAGGCCAAGTGTTGATTAGGCTCATTAACAGAAGATAGTCCGGAGGGAGTTATCTCTGAGTCATGGACAATGATGGGCCATGAACAGAAAGATGGTCTGGGGGGAGGAGGCAAGGAGACACTGCCCCTCCTGATTTCAACAGCTCGTGAGGATGGGAATAGAATACACTGCAACCCAGGACAAGAAGGAAAAACTCTCTGGATGGAACTCAGGAGAGGCTGGGAAGGGCTCCCCACACCATCCCAAATTCCCTGGAGATGCTGGGTTCAGGCTCTGCGTGCTCATCCTTGGGCTGCTCCTCTCCTGCTGCTTTCTCACCTGGAGTTCACCGGCACAGGGAAATTCCTGCCTTTTTAATACTCTCCCAGCTCACTTTATCTACTTGAATAAATATTAAATATATGAAATAATTTCAGTGCTATTAGTAATAAATCCACACATTTTGAGACAGGAGATTTTAAGAGGCGGAGTTTTTAATCCAAAATATTTGTGTGAAAAGTCAGGAGGGTTTTTTTCTCTTTCTTTAAGAGAATGGAAAGTAAAGCCAGAAAATGTGCAATTTAAAAAACAAAAGGGAGGGATTCATAAAGTAAAAAACTCTCCCTCTTCTCTTTTTGGGGTGGGAATTAAGAGGTGTTATTCGGGGCCTGATCAAGTGAAGTAACAGAGAAAGAATCAACCAACCTGGGGGCATTTCCACCTGATATTTTTAATATAAAGACGTGAAATCCTAAAATGGACCCGAAAGAAGATTTCTATTCCTTCAGAATTTCCCTCCTACCTGTTGCCAGTGTTGCTGCAGGGATTGTCATCCCCGGGCAAGTGTTGAAATCCCATCGTTTGAAATCAGCTGGAATTTCAAGGAGGGAGGGAAAATGTGGGAAGAGGATTCCCGTCTGCTGAGAGCTGCACCAACACTTCCCCACCGAGAACTTCTCATTCTTGGAAGTTTCTCCTTCCTAAACGAACAAAGCCAATTAATTCAGGACTGAATTAATTAATTTTTTGTCCCAAAATCACCTCCCAGCACCATCAACAACATTTTGCTTCACACATTCCTTCATTTATGAGTTCACCTGGGAGGATGAGTCTAAATTTCCAGCCTTCCTCTTCCGTGGCCATCCATCAGGTTTTCCATAGGTTTTTTCATGGTTCAAGCTGCTTTGTTGCCCTTCCAGCTGCTGCCTCCCCTTCTCATGGCTCTGGAATCATCCTTCCCTTGGTAGGAGCCTCTGTTCCACCTGGAGAAGGAAGGATCCTGCACCTAATCTCAGCTAATTCCATTAAAACCAGCTCCTGCGCTTTGAAGCTGCCAGCAGAGCTCACGAGAGGAGAAGAGCAAAGAAAAATGTACAAGAGAAACACAAAACAAGAAAAGATACTGAGAGGGAAGGAGATGCTGAATGGCCAAAAGGGAGTTAATGAGAGCCAGAAACTCCAGTTGGAGAAATGTTGATTTTATTTAGCATTAATTGCAGGAAAGAGCCTATAAAGTGTGGTAAAAAATTATTAAGTACCACTCTGCAATGCCAGCTTTGTGCCAGCCACCCCCACGAAACAGGTGTATTATTCCTAGTTCCCAAGGTATAAATAAAGAATTGCTTTTCCACATCTTTTTTTTTTTTTATGATGGCATTTCATTATTTTTTACTGCCATATTGTTATGGCTCCAGCTCCAATCCCAGAGCGGATTTGGGATAGGCTGGGCTGAGAACACGTGTGCCTGTGCACGTAGGGATGTGTCCGTGGGCTGGCACATGGCAGCAGGGACAGCAGGAGGTGGCTCAGATGGCAGCTGTGTCCAACAGGGCATTCCAGTCCCCTTTCCTGAGGGAGGGATTGCCCTGGCATGGGATTTTTGGGAGATATCACCAGTATCGTCTCAGCCCGGTTCTTTGGATGCAGAGCTAGGGTTTCTGTAGCTCCTGTTTGCATGTTTTGGGATCAGAAAAGGAAAATAAACCCTGGATTCCACCCCAATTTTCGTTTTCCCCTCATGAGCTGCCCAGGATTATTCCATCAAGGCTCCCACACGGAGCCACAATAAAGGACACATCCCATTTTTCCTGGGCAATGTTTGTATCAGCATTTTTGGGCTGTTTTACCCAGCCTCTCACCCCTCACAAGGGGACTCAGCAGGGAGATAAGCCCTGGGCGCATTTTCCTCGCAAAGCCTCGCTCCAGACGAGGCCACCAAAGACGCCGAGGGAAGCAATGATTCCCTGGAAATGCCTCAGTCCAAGCTGTGACCTGGAACCGTGGGCTCTGCAAATACCCATAAATCTCCAGCTCACATCCAAACCTCTGCAAGGTTCAGTGCAAACAGCAGAACTGCCAGGGAATCCAAGCTGAGCTTTAATCCAGCCCCGCGCTGATTTATGGCCTCAGGTGGAACCCGTGGAACACGACGGCTCCAGCCCCAAACCCGAGGGTGGGTGGTGGCCCCAGCCCAGGGGTGGCTTTGTGGTGCTGAAGACCTGGGACAGCCAGGACATGGCCCAAAACCACCCCAGCAACCTCTGCAAGCCTTGGTCACCTACCAAAATATCATCACAGACAGGAGGACACACAATTATTCATTCCTGCCTAAAAAAGAGAGGAAAGAGGGAATGTCTCGGCCCCAGAAATCCAACTTTTCTACTCTCTGCTGGCAAAGCTCCCCCC
>NW_024581084.1:1850869-1863787 GCF_017639235.1 Corvus kubaryi
GGGGGGAAAGGACTCTCTGGTTTTAATTTGGCATTTCTTGCTCCCTCTCTCAGCAGCCGAACTCCAGGCTGCTGCAGCTGCACCAAAACGTCCCCCAAAACCACGAATTACAGCTTATTTTGCCAGCAGTTTTGGGGGGGTTGGGTCCCTCCGTGATGTTTTCCCTGGCACCTGCAGCTGCTTTCACAGCCTGGAAGGTGCATTGTGGGGTTTTCAAGCCTGTCCAAAAGCATCCCTGCTCCCTGTGGCAGTGGGAAGGGATGGGAAGGACCCTGGATATGTCCTGGGATAAGCACATCCCCCTCGGCATTTCCACAAGGTCTCCCCCAGAGCCCCTCCCAGGGCACCCCCACCAGCTCCTGCCTCCTCCTCCCCTCCCAGACCGCCAAGGGTGACACTCCTGTGGTTTGCTGCCTCATGTCCCTGTCCCCAAAAAGGGAGTTTTCCCAGCAGGATGAATGAGGGAGCCACTCACTGCACCTGCGGAGATGCAGCAAAGCCCCGAAAAACAGCTGCTAAACCCCCAAAATCCACCACATCATCCCGACCCGCTCCAGCTGCAGCCACGGAGCTCCTTCTCCAAGTGCAAAATCCCCTCAGGGAACAGAACAGGAGCGTTTGACAGTTATTTGCACCCTCGGAT
Source organism: Corvus kubaryi (assembly GCF_017639235.1). NCBI lineage: Eukaryota > Metazoa > Chordata > Aves > Passeriformes > Corvidae > Corvus > Corvus kubaryi. The sequence goes on from NW_024581084.1 coordinate 1,851,513, forward strand.
CAGGCTGCAGATGTTTTGCCCCCCAACACCACCTGGGCTGGGTCAGCGTCCCCGGTTTGTCCCCAGGGCTCCTGGAGCCTCTCAGTGCTCCCGCCCATTAACGACATGATGGAAACCATCCCATCCCAGAGAGAAAAACTGGAACCACTTCGAGGTGAGAAACCCATTAGTGCCTTATAAACCCCTCCCACCCTCCACGGGAGCTTTTCATAGCCAGGAAAATAAGAACTCCGACCCACGGCGAGAGGGAGCGAAGCCGGGGTCTCCAGGTCCCAAATATTCGCCACTCCCGCCGTTGTTCCAGCCATAAAATGGATTTATTAAAAAAATCCCGGGTTTGATTCCATCTGAATTAAAAGGGGACAGGCCCCCCCCCTGCTCCCCACCGAGCCTGGTTTAATATCTCTGAAGCTGTGAGGTCACAGCTGAGTGTGCAGCATGAGAAAGGCAAGGCTGGAAAAGCCCGGCTTTGTTGGCATCAGTGGGTCAGCAGGGATTTAAATTAACTAAAAACCGGGAATGTGTGAGGGGAGAGTTGGCACGAGCAGGTCCTGGCAGGGCAGGAGTGCTCATCCATGGAAATTGAGAGTTCCTGCTGCCCTTCAGTGCATCCACATCAGCTCTGCCCAGTAAGGATAACAAAAAGAATCCATTTTTGAGCCACTGCCATGAAATGAAGCAATTTTGGGGTTTTTCCCTTCATCATCTCTAGTTCCCAAAAAACTCCCGAATTCTTGCCTCTTCTTGGCACAGAGGGGCTGGGGGAGGCTCCCCCCTGCCCTCAGGGAGTGGGAGCTGGGCAGAGCCGTGCCCAGGACGCTCCTGGGAGAGGCTGCCTGCCCTCCTCAGATTCCCAGAAAACACTGGGACATTGCAAAATTCCACATTTTGCTTCCCCCCCGTACTCTGATCCAGCCCCACCAGCCTCTCACCCTGCTCCCAAACACCCTTTGGAAGGATGGGATTCCCTTCTCTGTAACCAAATGCATTTAAAAAATCACCATTTTTAATCACAAAGTGGTCATTAACAACCCCACGGAGAGTCACGGATCCTGCCTGAGACTACAGCAACTACTCAGGAAAATCCATCAATTCGGCCAAAAATTCCATCACTTTGTGATCCTTTAGGAACATCACTCTTGTGCTGCAACGGGAAGGGAAGGGAAGGGAAGGGAAGGGAAGGGAAGGGAAGGGAAGGGAAGGGAAGGGAAGGGAAGGGAAGGGAAGGGAAGGGAAGAGAAGAGAAGAGAAGAGAAGAGAAGAGAAGAGAAGAGAAGAGAAGCTGCTCCTGCTCTGCCCCCTCTCCGGCCCGGAATCCAATAAAGATGATTAAATCACTCGTCCTTTCCTCCCCTCGGAATCCCCGCGCTCTGCTGGAACGCGGAGCTCAGGAAATGGGGCAGGACAGCTTCCCTCGCGAAACCTTAGAAGGCCGCGCAGGGGGTGCCGAGCCCGGGGCTGCTCCGCTGGAGCTCCTGGGAGCGCAGCGGGGAGAGGCACCGAGCTCCAGAGGCTCCCCGAGCCCTCCCCGCCTCCCCCCCCGCATCCCGTCCGAGGCACAGGGACTTTTCCTGCTCCTGGAGGGCGAGGGAGGCTCACACAGAGCCCTGTGTGTGCTTGGGGTGGCCAATTTCCAAAGGAAAAATACACCATGGATGGCAAAAACTCCTATTTTTAAAATTTTTTCTTTTGGTGATTCTAATTTTTTTTTTCCACTTTTTTGGCCTGCTGTCTGCTGAGAAGGGGGAAAAGCCAAACCCCGGGATGATTGCATTGCTGGGATGGCTGCTCCAGACTGGTTTGGGGCAAAAATCGGGAGGTTTTGGTTACACTTCCCTGAAAAAGGTTCTGTCTTTTATGGAAAAAGCGTTGAAAAAATGAATATTAAAACTTTAAAAAAAAAAAAAAAGGTTATTTTAGTTATAGGGTTTTAAAAATAAATATTTAAGCCCAAAATCTGAGCTGATCTGATTGTTCTGATCTCATCTCAGAGAATTCCCTATTCCAGTTCAGATTGCCCAGATGAACACGAACCAATATTCCCACTTTCCATGGCGATCTCCAGCCTGGACCAGAGCTCCAACAATTACCTGCAGCTCATCCAGGCCCCTTCCATCCCCCTCACCCCATTCTGACCCTTTCCAAGGCCTGAGCACCCTTTCCATGGGGAAATTCCTGCTCTGTCCACCCTGAGCCTGCCCTGGCCCAGCCTGAGGCCGTTCCCTCTCCTCCTGCCCCTGTTCCCTGCGAGCAGAGCCCGACCCCCCCGGCTGCCCCCGCCTGTCAGGTGGAGCTACAACAGGGACAGGACACACCAACCACCCCAAGTCCATCCCTGGAAGTGTCCCAGGGCAGCTCAGACAGGGCTTGGAGCAACCTGGGATTATGGAATGCGTCTCTGCCCATGGCAGGGGCGGAATGAGATGAAATTTAAGGTCCCTTCCAACGCAAATCATTTTGTGATTCCACGAAATCCTTGTCACCAGCAGGGTGATCAGACACTGGGGTGGGAATGTGGGATCTCCATCCTTGGAGAGAGTCAGCCCTTGACCAGTCCCTGCCCTGAGGGCTGGGCTGGAGAGCTGCAGGGCTCTGGAATTCTCTGTAGTGCTCTCTCTCCACCCCCTCCCAGTACTCCCATTTCCTCCAGAGGGACTCCCAGACACAGAACTCCCACAATTTCTCTTGGAACAGTAAAACCATTTCTCCAGAGCAGCCCCACGGCGCACACACCGGATTATCCCCGTCTGCCACCTCCCATCACTTCTCCTTCCTCTCCTTCTCCATCTCTTCCCTTCCTCTCGCCAGGAACACTTTGGCTCTGCTCCCATTCCTCAGGGATGGGCTCCCGGCTCGCTGGAGGCTGGGGACACACAAACTCTGCACTCAGGCAGGGCAGGGCAGCGTGACCAGCGCAGCCAGGGATTGTTGTGCCACCAACCCCAGCAAAGGCGCTGCCGAGGAGCCGCGGGGATGCCGGGACCCTTCCCCAGCGCAGGAACCGGGCAGGCAACGAGGGCTGCAAGAAAAGGCACGGACGTAATTAAACCTACCCAAATGACTGCTGAGGTAATTAAACCTACCCAAATGACTGCTGAGGTGATTAAACCTACCCAAGTGAGGTATCAGAGCCGATGGGAGCCCAGAGGAGAAGAATATTCCCAGTATTATCGACATCCACAAAGGGACAAGCGGCTTGGTTGCTTGTTTGGGGTTTGGAAGTGAAATTGTTGCTGTCAGGGAGAAAAAAGTTCCTTTCTGGAAGGAAAGCCAGAGCAATGCCAAGGCCAGGCAGAGCTGTGGTGTTGGGATGAGCATTCCTGGGTTTGGCCATCCTAAATCCTTCTTCCAGATGATTCCAAGCCCCGGGAGGTGTTGAGGCTCCCTGGAGCCAGCTCGGGAGTGCAGCCCTTCGGTTCTCGTCCCGCTGGGTGATTTCTCATTGGTGATTTCTCATCTCAGTCAATTCCTGCTCTCTCCTGGTTTCTTCCCACCTGTGTTGTGGTGCTGACACAGCCCCAGCCAGGTGGAACCTCAAAAGGTGTGAGGGATTAATCAACATCCCGGAGGATCCTTCGGTTCAGGTGCAAAGATCCCAGGCTCTTGGCTAGTGAAGGCTGGAATTGGGCTAATTACCAGGCTAATCACCTCCCTGCCCATAACGACACGCTGCTCATCAGGAAAATGGGTCACAGGAGCACAGAATTCCCAAATCCAGACTCAGACCTAACAGCAGCACAGGGTGGGATGTCCCCAGGCAGCGCCACAGCAGCCAGAGAAATTCCAGCCCTCCCTTCCCTTGGCTTCAGACAGAGCCAGCCCTGCTCCCGTCGGTATCAGACACATTCCACAACTGCTCACCTGGAGAAATTCCGTCATTTCCTTGGGAAAATGCCTGGCCAGCACACCTGGGCACGCTCAGCAAGCCAGCTCCATGTGCTGTGAGCTCGGCTCCCAGCAGCTGGGAGCTGCCCTGGTGCTCCCTGCGGATCCCCCCCAGTTTGAGCCACTGCAGTTCCAGTGCTGGGGTTTCCCAGCAGCGCTGCCCAGGATCCACCATTGCTCTGAGTCTGGATTTGTGGAGCAGCAGGCTGGGGATTCCAGGGGGAAAAGCACCAGGGAGATGCCATGGAAAAGGCTCCCAGAGGCGGTTTTTTGGCAGGATGGCTCGAAGCCAAACCACCACAACGGGTCAGGGAGGGAAAACGGTGTTGGGGGGCATCACCCAAGTGGAATTTTACGGACAAATCACCAAGATGTTTGCAAAGAGTTTTTCAAACGCAGACAGAGCCAAATTCCATCCCATTGCTGTTAGATAACGTAATTCATGGGAATACAACCCCGTGCTCGTGCAAGAACTCCGGGGCCGCTTCCATCCCCCCTTCACCACCTTCTCCTCGCAGGTAACGCCGTTTCTTCGCCCTGCACTCGGTGTCAGCTCATTAAAGCCGAGCCTGAAGCCGCTGTTGTTTGTTTATTCCACCTGATAAAAGCAGGATATTGCTCCCTGTGATAACACAGGGTCATTTTCAGGGAAGCCTCTCTTGGCAAACTTTTAATACCAGGAATAACACCCGTATCAGATCCCAGATAAAAGCTGTCACGTCCCAACCGCAGCTCAGGCCTTCGAGGGGCTGTAATTACCTTCTGTTTGGGTTTGGGGGTGTTTTTCTTTTTCTCTTAATTGTTGCTCATAAAAATCAAGGCAGAAAATTTAATTAGTTCAGTGCAATTTAGCACGAGCTTTATTCAAAGGCAAGGCTGGGGTTGGCTGGGTTAAACTCCACTCCTGGTGTGGCTCAAACCCCACTCCTGGTGTGGCTCAAACCCTACTTCTGGTGGGCCTTGAGCTCAGAATTGGGTGGGCAGAGGGGATAAGTGGGATAATATTATCCCACATCCCCTTTTCCTGCATGGAAGGGTGCAGGAAGAGCTGGGGGCAGCTCTTGGCCCCCAAAACTGCTCCCAGAGCAGGCACCTCCATCCTTTTACAGATGGGAACGACCCCGGCAGCGTCAATTTGAGCAATTCCCACTAAAAGCAAAAAAAAAAAGGTGAATTGGGAGGAAAAAATACGATGGTCCCAAGTTAGAGTGGCCATTTTGAGCCTGTCCAGCTGAGTCTCTCTGCGTGCCAGACCCAAAAATGAGTTTCTCCTGCTTCCTGAGGCTGTTCCAGTCCCAGCAGAGCTCCTGGGGCAAACTGGGGCGATGTGGGCCCAGCAGAGCCCAGTTCCTGCAGGGCTGGAAGGGCCTCGCTGAGCCCGAATCTCTCCTCCCACATTTATGTTCCACCAGCACGAGCCAGGAGAGAATTGGCCACAAAATTCGAGGGCAGTGGGGTTATTTTAAAATGAGAAGAGGCCTTGAATGAGCTTTTCCATGAGTTTATCTTGTGAGTTTGGCTTCTTTCTTTGAATTTCTTTGAGTGCCTGGGACAGGGAGGCAGCAGATCCCGGTGAGGGGTGGCAGGAGTGTGGCATTAGGGCAGGGAAGCCTCTGCGAGGTGTCAGAGCCACGATAAGCCCAGTTTAAACTTTCCCCAGAGCTAAACCCCAGTGTCAACACGTGCTGCTGCCCCAGCTCCGGGATCAGGCCAGGCAAACATCCAGCCCCAGGGAGAAATCAAAGCCCGGGCACATCCAAGCCAGGCTGGAGTGTTTAACTCCCCAATTCCCAGCTGAGCAGGGCTTTTCCAGCAGGTTCCCCACAGCCAGGTCTCTCCCAGACATTTGTTTATCCAAGAAACCCCTGTGTGTGAATTATCCCTGGATTTATTTATCCCTGGTGGGCGCAGGCCCAGCGAGCTGCTCCGCAGGGTACACGGCGTCCCGGCCCTGCCTATCCACAGGGAATGTTCTGTTTGCTTCTCCTCCCGCCCCGTCTCCCCACCACCCACCCTGGACAGCCCAAAATCCCAAATAACGCCAGGGCAAAACCGCTGGATGCTCCTGATCCCATCGGGTGGGAAAGGAGAGGGCTCCTCCCGCTGCCTCCGCCCTCGCCCTCCACCAGGGATGATATTCCCCATGGGAAGGGGCACAGCAGGGAGGTCTCTCCCTTCAGGAACTCTTTAAAAAACCCCAAAGCCACTTTTTGGAGGCCCCACAAGCCCAGACAGCTCCTGCCAAGGACGACAGGGCCTTGTGGCCGCCAACCCCATCAGCCACAGCACATTTTGCTTCCAGGAGTGGATTTTGCAGCTTTCCCTGCTCATCCCAGTGCCTGGAGGAGAGGGGGGATCCAATCCCCTGCTCCAGCAGTGTCCCTGTGCCATCACCCCCTTAACACCCCAACACATTCTAGGCTGAGCTCAGCTAAGCTCAGGATTAGCCCTCCAAGTGCTGTAACTCACCAGGAAAACCCCACGCCGATATTCTGAGAAAAATGCCCTTTTTGTCCCAGATTGGGCAAAAGAAAGGTTAAAAAGCACCATCTGTCATGGGAATTTGCTTTCCCTTATTCCTCCGTCCTTTCCCTAGTTAAGGGGAGGCGGGGAGGGGGAGAAGGTTCATTTGAAGCTCGCCCCGTGGTTTATTAATTGATGGCAAATAATCCACAGATAAAGCGCACAATAAATGTTTTAATGAGAACATATGGTGGGGAAAATTGATAGGAGGGAGCCTTGGAGGAGTTCCTGGGGAGCAGAGGTACAGGAGGAGCAGGAAAAGGCTTGGACAGCAAATTCCAAATATTCCGCAAAAGGAGAACGAGGAGAAAGGCGGGGAGGGGGGAGCTCTGCTGGCCCCAGGTGCCTGAAGGAATCCCCAAAAATCCAACAGCTCACAGCAGGTCCAAGCTCTAAATTCCTGCGACTGAGCTGTCCCCTGGCTCCAGGGATTTTCCTTGGAATCAGCTGGTTGGGAATGGGCTTAAGCTGAGCTGAAATAAGCTGCTCCTAAAGAGCAGGTGGGGTTTAGGCCCATTCGGCCACGTCAGTCACGGAATGGTTTGGGTGGGAAGGGGTTTAAAGCTCATCCCATCCCAGCTCCCTGGGACACCTTCACTGGCACAGGGTGCTCAACACACCTCAGAACCACAGGAAGAAATTGCAGGAGGAGTTTCCTCATGGAAAGGGTGCTCAGGCCTTGGAAGGGGCTGCCCAGGGAGGATTGGAGCCCCCATCCCTGCAGATGTCCAAGGAATTCCTGGATGTGGCCCTCAGGGCTCTGGGCTGGGAACAAGGTGGGGATCAGCTGGACTTGATGACCTTGGAGGGCTCCTCCAGCCTCAGTGAGATGATTCCCTGTGTCCCTATCCCCTGTCCCTCCTCATCCCAAGGGCCACCTGATCCCCAAGAAGCCACATCCACAGGGAACACGGGATTCTTCCAGGCACTAAGTGCCTTAGGAGCACCCTGCTCGTGTTGGCGTTCCCAAATACCCCATTCTAACAGAATCTTAAACAATTCCCATCTCCAAATACCCCATTTTAACAGATCCTTAAATATTCCCATCTCCAAATACCCCATTTTAACAGATCCTTAAACCATTCCCATCTCCGAATATTCCATTTTAACAGATCCTTAAACCATTCCCATCTCCGAATATCCCAGGTCCTTAAACAGTTCCCATCTCCGAATATCCCATCATAACAGGTCCTTAAACACTCCCACCCTAAACACCAAACATCCCCTGGCCCTTAATCCCCCGTCCCTGAGATCCTGGGGAAACAGAGGAGTCCTGCAGGGAGTGATGAGGATCAGCTCCAAGGATCCCCAGCACATCCCAGTGCTCCTGAATTGGTTCCACCTCAGCCAAACCCAGCTCTGAGAGCTGGGAAATCCCTTCCCAGCAGCTGGAATTTGGGGAAGGAATTTTGCCTTGAATCCCACAGCTCTGGGTGATCCAGGACATTGGGCATCCCCCGGAGGAGTGTGGGTGTACCCTGGGGGTCTGGGCTCATGCAAAGCAGCAGTGCCCAAAAGTCATCAAACCGTCACTTGAAGATATAATTAAATCCCTCATGAATTGGAAGTAAGGAAATAAAGTCCTGGAAAGGCTTTGAAGTACAATCAAACCCCTCGTTAAATGGAATTCCGGAAGCAAAGGTATGAAAACAGCGCCTGGCACTGGTGAAGTTCACCCAGAAAAGTCGCTCCCCTCCACCAAAACTCAGCTTTCAGGTAGGGAAATTAAGGATTCACACAATTCCAGGGGCTGGAATCTCCGGAGAGCAGAGGCTGCTGCTTTCGCAGCCTGTCCGTATTCCTTGGCCCCGCTGGATCCTGTCAGGAGACCCGAGCAGGGCACCTCAGGTCAGGGCTGGAGGTGCCAGTCTGCACCTGTAACCCATTAACCAGGGCAGAGAGGCACAGGGACGGACCTGGGATTTAAAAACACCTCATCCCCAAAGGAGGCCCCCTGCACCTGCATTTCCCAGCTTTTTGGGAACTTCTGCCGAACATTTTTAAGACCCTGAGGAGGTGGACAAGCAGCTCTGGAGCAGGGACACACTGGAGGGATATAAAACACAAAATATGGAGATTTTTCACCTGACCAGGGTGCTCCCGTTCTCAAACAACCCCGGAGCCCTTCAGGGCAGCAATGAAACCCAGAAGTTTTGAAGGTGTGATCCCAAAATCGCCACCATCCCACTCCTGGACTGGGTGCTCCTGCCCTGGGCAGCGCGAGGAGCGCCAGCATCTCAACCCCGGCTGGTCCCGGGGCCTGCGCAGGATTCCAGCGGGATTCCTCTCATTCCTCACGTGGACTTTCACCACCCAAACCAAACAGCAGGGTCAGGGTGCTGCTCCCACGCTTCCCACGATCCCTTTTTGTTGGTTTTGTGACAAGGGATGTCAAGGACTTGCCAGCGGTGGCCCCGTGGGGTGGCACTGGGGACACTCTGCCTTCCCACAGGGGGTTCCTCCCCACCGCAGCGCACGGAGCTGGGCAGCTCTGGGATCTGCACACCCTGGAAGGCCCCCAGAGTCCCCCACATCACCCACCCCATCATCCAACCGATCCCACCTTGGGTCACACATGAGATTTCCCCAGATTTGGGGGCTCCAGTACTGGTTTTGCTCTGATTATCCCCAAAATCCATTTCCCTACAGCAGCAGGGTTGGAGCTCCCTGTTCCAAGCAGATCCCAAATTCCCCCACCAAACCCCCACGTCCACCAAGGGATTTTCTCTGTGAGACTTTCCAATGGAGAAAATACAATTTATGGGGGAAAAGCTAAGGAAGGGTCTCGGGGACCGGACTGGGGCTTTTCCCAGGTTCCCAACCTGGAGACATCCCCTTTGTGAGGGAAGAGCGGAGCCCCCACCCAGCCGGAATCAGCCCCGTTTGGGACAGGTTTTGTGCCCCCCCCATTCTTGCCCGTGCTCCAGGAGGTTTGGGATCGCCAGGGAGGAGCTGGGAAGGACAAAGCTGAGAGCGACTCTCAGCCTCTCACATCCCCTCTGCAGCTGGGAGGGACCTGAGCCCTCATTTCTCACTTTACCTCCAACGTTTGTCCTGCATTTTTCACGCAGCCGCTCGAAGCCCGGCTGAGGAGTTTCTCAGGGCCCCCTCCAACCTCGCCAGCGGTGCCAACCCTGTCCCTGTGCCACCCCACAGATTCTAGGAATTCACCCCAACCAGGCAGGGATGGCTGTGCAATCTCCTCACCTCGCCCTGTGCTTTTTGGGCTCTGCCCAAGCCTCGGCCTGGCCCGGCAGCCGAGTGCCAGGGAATATTTGTGTGTCCCGATGCAGATGAATGGAGCTGCTGAGGCGAGGGCTGCAGCAAAAGCCCGCAGGACAATTGCCCCCATTGATGGTGCTGCTGGAGAGGCTCCCACAGCAGAGCCCTCCCGCTCGGAGCCGTCCCTCCCCTGGGATGGGCGCAGCCTCCTGGTGGGATCTTCTTGGGGAAAAGCCACTTTTCCCTGGAAAAACGGTGGGCAGGCTCTGCTGCCAGCTTGGGGAGGGCTGGAGTCTCCTTTGGGGCACCTACTATGGAGCTTGTTTGCTTCTCCTCCCGCCCCATCTTCCCAGCACCCACCCTGGACAGCCCAAAGTTCCAAACAACACCAGGGCAAAACCACTGGATGCTCCTGATCCCATCAGGTGGGAGAGGAGAGGGCCCTGAAGCCCAGGCTGCTTTGGGAAAAGGGAATGGACGCACAGATAATTCCCTCCTGGATGCTCAGCCATGGACACCGAGCTCTGGGCTCAGCTGGGTCCAGCCTGAGTGACCCAAAGCCCCGCTGGCTCCGTGTCCCTTGGCTTCCCAGTGCTCTCCTTTGGCCATGGCAAGCAAGGAGTGGATCGGCTCCCAGTGCCACGCTGGATTTGGGAAGGAGGAACCTCCTAAAGGGAGCAGATTCAACAGGGGCAGCCTAACAAGGGAGAAATACTAAAAAATACTAAAAACGCCCGCAGATGTCGATTTTCCAGCTGCTGCCTGGCTCTTTGCTGCCCAGAACCACACTCCAAACACAATTTTATGATGCAAACAGGCAGAAACCTCCCGCTGGGAGCTTGTGGGCCCAACTGCGAGAGGGAGAAAGAGCCCAGGCGGACACCAGGGCTTGGAGCTCCTCGGAGGCTGAGCCAGGGCAAGGCCTGGCTTGGCTCGGGCTGCAAAGCACAGCTCGGAGCCATGGCTGGTGCCCATCTGCATGGGAAAAGGCAAACACAGCACTGGGAAGGGCTGTGAGCGGCAGCAAACGCTGCTGGAGAACTTTTCCCGCTGGTTTGGCTTCTCCTGAGCGCTGGAAGCTGAGCTGGGCCGCAGCCAAGGCTTGGCCAGAGCCACCAGCAAGCACTCGCCCACCTCCAGCTGCTCCCACCCACGTTTGGGGGAACAAGGGAGAGGCTGTGCTGCTGCAGCTTTGGAAAGTCAGCAAGAAAATGCCAATTGCTCGGGCAGAGCTTCTGGTTTTTGGAAAAAAGTTGAGCTTGAGTGACACAAACCCCCTGTACAAACTCACCCCCACGGGACAGTTTTGCTTTCTGCTGAGGACCCTAAAAAAAACAAGGTGGGCCAAGAATTGTGCTGGGTGCCCAACCTGAGAGGTGCCACACACCAAAAACACAACTTCAGCCGTAGGTTGACTTCTTTTCCTCAGGTTACGCCGCGCTCACCTGGATTTGTCCTGGCAGCTTCAGAAAAAAAAAGATCAGCTGAACTTTTAGGCAATTTTAAGCCTGTTTGGGAAAAGATGGAGCTCCTAAAGGACGGAGTTCTGTGCCAGAAGATGGCCAGGGAGAGAAAGGGAAGCCCGTGGATGGATTGGATGGAAGAGATTTATCCAAAGCTTCTGGGAACACCTCAGAAATGGGAAAAGCTCTTCCCCATCTGCCCTGCTCACAGAGGGAGCTGCTCCTTCTCCAGCCCCCTTTGGAAGAAGAGGGATGGGATGGGATGGGATGGGATGGGATGGGATGGGATGGGATGGGATGGGAGAAGGTTTTTTCCAGCACTCCTGAGCCCGATGTGCAGCAGCTGCTCGCCAGCCCTGGGACAGCCTCATGTCACAGCTCCCCCAAAGAGCCCAGCCAGGAGCTCTGACAGCCCTGCAGCCACATTCCCGCAGCCTGTGCCGATCTCCAAAGGCTGGGACTCTCCAGCATGGAAAAACGTGGGAAAACAACCCTAAAGGGCAGTGAGGTCACACCAGAGGGATTCAAACCCCAGCACTGCCAGCGCCGATCACCTGCAATTACCAGCACGTTCATTAATGCAGTTCATCCTGAGGACGGCAATTAAAGCAAACAAAAGCAGGGACGGGTGGCACACCCTGACATCGAGAGGTTTTCCTCATGGTTAAACCCTGGCCCGTGGCCCGGAGAAGGGATTTAGGAGCTGAACTGCTCCGCGTTTCCCCGGACCCCTCCATTCCGGAGCCTGAAGTCAGATCTCGATCTGAACTTGGTGGCTTGGGCTCGGTTCAAGAATCACAAATTACCCCGACTCATTATTGTCATTAATAACAAAGTGTTATTGGCGCAGGAGCCCCGAGGTTCACCGTGACCGGCGCAGCAGGGCTGGGAGCAGGGCTGGAGGGAGCAGCCGGGATCCCCATGGTCTCCAGAAGCTCCCGGGGCCGAGCTCTGAACTCCAGGCTGGGAACGTGCCCAGTGCAGGGGGTTGTGTTTGGGGAGCTGGAGACCACCAGGAACCCTCTGGGGATTTGGCCTCAGGGAATTAGCAGTGGTTTATCGACACTCAAAGCCCCGAGGGCAACGTAGATGGGGTAAGGAGTGCTCAAAAATGAGACTTGAAACGGCTGAAACCTCCCTCCTGCAGCCACTCCTTATCCCTCATCCCATCCCTCATCCCAT
>NW_024581084.1:1863797-1874463 GCF_017639235.1 Corvus kubaryi
CCATCCCTCATCCCATCCCTCCTGCAGCCATTCCTTATCCCTCATCCTATCCCTCATCCCATCCCTCCAGCAGCCACTCCTTATCCCCATTCCTTATCCCATCTTCCCAGAAAAGCCACCCCAGGGCACAGCAGGGCACGATCCCTTGGCCAAGCTCTGTTTGCACACCCAAAAAACGCCCAGGAAAGCTGATCCCAGGCTGAGATTTCCTCCTCCGTCCCGCAGAGCCGCGGGACAGCAAAACCCCTCCCCAAAGCCCCGCTGGTGTGGTCCCTCCTTGTGCAAAGGGGATTAAAAACCAGGATCCTGCAGGACAAACAAGGACACTTCTGCTCCTTTCCAGCAATCATCGCTCTCCCTCCCCTTTTTCATTCCAACCTCTGCAAAAATGCTCCTGGTTTGCCAGCCCGTGAGGCTTTCCACACTTCCCCCTCCTCCCCGGGTGCCAGCGGGGTGAGGAGGGACCCAGAGCTGCCCTCTGCTCCCACGGGAATCCTCTCCGGTGCCTCCTGCATCCCGCAGGGCGATGTTTGGTTTGGATCCGCACCGAGCTCGGGGTGACTCAAACTGACCTTTCCCGGTTCCCGAGTCAAGGCCTCGGATCAGGCACAAGATGTTGGAATTCAATCCCCTTCAGGGGCTGGCAGGGAGCTGCTGGATGGGAGAAAGGAGCTGCTGGATGGGAGAAAGGAGCTGCTGGATCAGGAAATGGATCTGGTGGGAGCCTCATTGTCTGAGCTGAACGAGGACCCCTCGTGCTCCCCTAAAAAGCCTTCCCGGGGCTCTTCCTGCTGCCAAGGGAGCTCCCAGGGCCAGCCAGCAGTGCCAGCCCTGCCGCGGGGGCGGCTGAGGGCACTCAGCATCCTCCAGGGTCACATCCCAAGGTTAATCCCGAGGATTGCTCAGCCTGCCTGGGAGGGGGGCGCAGATTCCCCTGACTGACCAGCACCAGGCTGGGAGTTACGGGACAGAGCCTCCTCAGCCCAACCCACCAGATTCCCCTAAAACAGCCCCAAAATAGCTGAGATTTTCCTGGAGAGCCTTCCCAGGCACAGAGGGCTCTTCCCACACCGGGACACTCCGTGGTCACCCCATTGCCCTCGTGGCTCTTTCTCTCACGAAAGCTGCCAGACCGGTAGGACTGGACTGGATTCTCTTCGGGGGATTTCTACTTTTTTTCTTCCTCCTGTCCCCAAATCCATCCCTCCTGCCCCAGTCACACAGGAAAAATGTGGCTGTTGCTGCGCAGTTTCGGGTCGCTGGCGAGACCTCGGATTTGTTGCCTTTTTGGGGGTCATTGTTCGGGCTGGAACCTCTTGGAAAAGACTTGGTCTGGACACCAAACCCGGACCATTTGATCTCAAAAGATAAAATATCTCATTCTGGTCAGTCTTTGAGCCGATTGAGGACAAATGATAAGGTGACAGATAAGGAAATAATTAAATGAAAGCCCACGAGGAGCTGCATGTGCAGTGGGAAACGGGATCCTGCTTTCCTGTGGATAATCCTCGGGGCCTGTGGGTTCTCTGGGGTCTGGGATAAGGGGGAGTGCACGTGGCTGCTCTTCTTCTCAGCAGGGTTTAACCAAACCTCCACAAATTGCCAAAAAAAAGGGTCCCTTCAACATCCTCTGCATCGAATTGGGCTGGAATTGGAGCAGGAGGACACAGGGCAGGGAGGAGCGGACACAGATCCGTCCCACACAAATCCATACCCAAACCCGGTCTGGATTGAGCTCAGGCACACAAAAAGGACGCTGAGAAGCCTCAGAGATTTTCAAAGCCAACCCAAACTGTTCTCTGAAGAGCAAACACTCCCCTCTGCCAGGCCCCGGCGCTGGGGGCAGGAGGACGATCCCGATCCCAGGGCTGGCAGAGCCGGCAGCTGATCCCAAAATCCTCCTTTGTTTCTCAACTTCGCCTTTTCTCTGCCGTTTTTTTTTTTTTTTTTTCCCTTTTTCTTCCCTTTTTCCCCCTGTCAGGTAACAATACCTCCTTTCAGGCCCTGCCAAAGCCCTGCTCGGGCCCTCTCCGATAAGAGCTGGCAGCAGAGGGAACTGCCATCGATATTTGGGTGAATTTTAACTCCCTGAGCACAGCCGGGGGGGGTCACGCACCAGCACCTGGGCTGTGTTTAAAAGCCCCCCTTTCAAACTCGCCTCCCTGCCCAGATCCCCCTGAATTCCCGGTAAATCTCTCTCCAGCGGCTGCAAAGACAGCGCTTAGAGCTGGGACTAAGCCTCCAGCCGCGCTCCACGCCCAGGTACGTTCTCCCAACGCTTCTTTCAAAATCTTCCCCTTAAGCCCGGCTTTTTTTTTTGGAGGAGTGAGCCCAGCAGAGCTCGCAACCCAAATTTCTCAAGCGCAGCTTTTGGAATTCGACGTTAAAACACAAACCGAGCCGCGGGTGTCTTTTGTGCCCCGGGGTTTGCCCGAGGGCTGTCACCGGGATTTCGGGAATTTTGCTGGGAGGCAGCACCTGTTTTCCTCCTGCTCTTCCCAGTCTGAAATGGGTTTGGATGTTGTGTAGGAGCTCAGGATGATGATAAAGAGCAGTTGGAAGCGAAACTCCACGCCAAGGCACAAACACACCCTCCGGAGCCGTATTTATAATCGAGTTTTTCCTCCCGAAAATTCAATGAAAATGCAGAAGTCAGGCAGTCAGAGGCTTTCTGTGTTGTTATTAAGAGCCAGCAAACGTTTCTTGGGAAAGAAGAAAAAAAAACGGGAGCTGGAGGGTGTAATGCTCAGAATAAACTTTTCCCACTTAGCAGCAGGATGAGTTTTTTTCACCAAAAAAAAAAAAAGTCAGATTTTTGCCAAGCTAAATGGTCAGAGCGTGTTTCCAATCTGTCAGAGCTAGAGGGACACACACAGAAAATCCCTGCCCTCCCCATTTCTGGGGGTTTTATCTCCTTCTCCCTCAATTTTAACACCATGAGAGTTGTTTTTTGTCTCCCCATGAGCTGTTCCTGTTTTTTGGCCACTTCAGCGAAGGAAATTGGAATAAACGATACTCCTCTGCAAGGTCTCGTTGTAAAACTGAAAGGAAGTCAATTAATTCATTAAAGAGCAGTTCTGTTGATGAATTTTGCAGCGATTTAGAGAGGAATTAAACCAGCGCCTCTCGCTGCCCCGGCGGCTCCCGGGCTTGTCCTGCCCCTTGGAGGCTCCAGGTTGGGATGGAGACCTGGAGCTCCATAAAATCCACTGAAATTCCATTTCAGCACCTCCTGAACGAGGTTCACGGCCCTCACCCCCTGCTGCATCCAGCAGCAGAGGCAAAAATCCCCCCGGAATCCCCAAATTCCAGCAGAGCGAACCCAGAGCGCGGCACCCGCCCCAGGAAACTCCTTAAATTATCAGGACAGGGAAAAAATGGGAAGCTCCATGAAGATGTCAGGGATGCAGCCACGAGCCCCCCGTGCCAGAAATGCCACCCAGCTGCCACCGCCAAAACGGGCACCTCCAAATTACCTCCAAAAGGCTTTTCCCATGGAAAAGGGACTCGGGAGCCGCTTGGTGCCGGGACAGAGCACCCTCAGCACCCGTGGGGAGCAGGAAAAGGATGTGCCACACTCGGCACAGCTGGGGAAGGCTCAGCAGCCCCTGTGCCAGGGTCACACCTAAGCCGTGGAGAGACACGGCCACATCCAGCAGCAGAGCGAAAATCCAAAAAAAGTCCCCAAAAAATCCCCAAAATATCCCCAAAAAATCCCCCAAAAATCCCCAAAAAATCTCCCAAAACGTTTGAGCAGAGCGAAGCCCAGAGCGTGGCGGGCTCAGCACCCGCGGGGTGGCTTTGGGGACAGGAGGGGACTCCCAAAACCCCCAGCTCCGGGGAAGGAATAAAACACCAAGCACCAAACTCTCGGCTCGGCTCTCGGCCCTGGCTTACCACGGATGGGCTGGGGAAAGGAAATCTTTACAGAGATTGGCACGGGGCAGCCAGGCCCGGCTCTAGGCCTGCCTACGTGAGCCTGGCTTTAGGTCCATCTGGATCCACCTCCAACAAATCCCTGTCTATTGCTCAGCAGAGAAAACTGGGGGCTTTTTACATCAATACTCCCCGTGTAAATAAACTCCCCACCCTGAGCAAACTCCGAGGGATCCCGGCGCAGATTTCTCTATTTTTCAAATAAATCATCCTCCCCCCCCACCCCTCCGTGGAGCTGGCAGCTCCGATTTCCAAATCACTGCAGGGCTGGCAGCTGGAAACAACCCAAACAAACAATTTTACACGTTCCAGAAGTCGAAACCCCCTCCTCTCCCTCCCCAAACCCACCGTCCCAAACACCCCCTTTTATTTTATTTTATTTCATTTCATTTTATTTTATTTCATTTATTTTGTTTTATTTTATTTATTTTATTTTATTTCATTTTATTTATTTTATTTTATTTATTTTATTTTATTTCATTTTATTTATTTTATTTTATTTCATTTTATTTCATTTCATTTATTTTATTTCATTTCATTTCATTTCATTTATTTTATTTCATTTCATTTCATTTTTTGTTTTATTTTACTTTATTTCATTTTATTTTTTTTTTTTACTTTATTTTATTTTATTTTATTTCTTTTTTTTTTCTTTTCTTTTTTTTTTAATTCATTTGAATTTCGTGTTGAATTTGAGGAGCTGGCTCCGAGGAAATCGGTGACCCAGGGACATCTGCAAGCCATTAGGGCCCAGACTTCAGGTAGCTCCCAGCAACACGTGCTGGCCACATTACACCCTCCAAGGATATTTCCACAACTTTCCTTCTCCAAATAAACAGTCGGGCTCTGCCTGCATTAGGCAGGAGCTGCACAAACAGGTAGAGAGAATGGCAGTTTTATTCCCCTTCCCAATTCTGATGGATTTTCTTGTAAAGCTGGTGCTGGGCTCTGTAATTTGAGCTATTGCTCGGAAAACAGAGCAGGGCTGCTTCGAAATTACGGCCGTTTATCCCTCTGGATGGGACTCGGAATCGGGCACGGAATTCACCCCCACGCTGCTCGCTGGGCAAAAGAAAGGGATAAAAAATAAAGAGATCACAATGAGAAGCCAGCAGGAGTTTAGGGCTGGGTTGGGATCATAATTTTTATAAAAATTGTTAGCAGGTTTTGTGCCTTGTGAAGGCATTTTAATTCCCTTTAACCTCGCTGAGAGAGATTTCACGGTGGCACGAGGTGGTGGCACAGTGACCACTCAGTAGCCTGATTTACAAGGAAAAATGGATAAAAAGAGGTAGGAAATGATGGTGCCACCAGCATTCCCTGCAGGACATTTTTCCTTTTCTCTGTATCTCTCATTTATTAAAAAAAAATCATAAAAGTCGCTGAACTGTGATGGTGATCCTGGGCCACCAGCATTCCCACCAGGACGTTTTTCCTTTTGTCCCTATCACTCATTTATAAGGAAAAATGGATAAAACCAGGTAAATTGTGATGGTGATCCTGTGCCACCAACATTCCCTGCAGGGCATTACTCCTTTTCTCCAGATCCCTAATTTATAAGAAAAAATGGATAAAAACAAGCAGAAAATGATGGTGATCCCTCACCACCAGCATCCCCACCGGGACATTACTCCTTTCATCCACATCACTCATTTATGAGGAAAAACGGATTCAAATGGGTACATGATGATGGTGATCCTGTGTCTCCAGCATTCCCTGCAGGGAATTTCCCCTTTTCTGGAGTGCTCTGATTGTTAGGAAGGAAAATTCCCTCTTTTGTCCTCATTCCCGGAGTTTTCCTTGAGGCTTTGATTGGTTTTCCCGAGTGACTGGAAGCAGATTGATTTATCCCAGCATGGAGAAGCTCTTCCAGCCCTGGCTCTGAGGGGAAGCTGTGCCTGGAAAACCGGGAAAATCCACAGCCAGCAGCACTGGCCAGGAAAAAAGTAACCCCAAAATTTAAAGCTGCACTTTGGGGGGGAAAAAAGAGAATAAATTCATTAAAATTCTCCTTTCTTTCCTCTTAGGAGAAAACCCTTTGGGAAGGGAGGGGAACACTTTGGGGAGGGCATTTCCATCCCGCTCGAAACGAGAGGGATAAATTTTCCACGCAGGCAAAGTCTGTCGAGCTTGGAGCCAAAAGTCCTGGAGCGAATAAATAAATAAATAATGAAATAAATGGATCAATGGATCAATGAATAAAGAAAGAAATGTTAAAGAAATAAAATAAACATTAAATAAATAAACAAATAAATAAATGCTAAATAAATAAAAAAATGTTCCTCCCCCCCTTCCCTAAATCTCCACATTAATCCCTTTAATCTCCAGGGGGAAAAAAAAAAAAATTCCCAAGAGCATTTGTGAAGTCCAAGGCTGTGCCCGGTGGTTTCCAGCTGTGGGAGAACGAGCAGAAAACAGGGAATTGTTTCTGTTTTCCACAGTGGAGGCAGTGCCCGAGCCAGGGAATGCTCCAGCTTGAGCTCCCGACTCCCAGATGGGAATGGGAGTAAACCCACCCCAGATTTTCCTTCCCCAAAGTGGGGAGCTGCCCATCAGCACCGGGATTTCTGTCAGCAACGGTGCAAATCCCAACTTTTCCTCTCTTTTCCTCGGATTCTCCTCTTTTTAGCACTTCCCAACCTTTTTTTCCAGGAGCAAACATCTTTTCCTTTCCTGCTGCCTCCAATCTCACCCTAACCCTGATTCTCCCCCCAGCTTTGCCTTCCCGGGATGATTTTGGAAGTGGGAAATGAATCCCACTGTTCCAGTATTTAACAGACACCAACGCTGCCACCCAGCTCAGAAATAATCGGGATCATTTCCCCCCAGGGCTGGGATTATTCTCCCGAAATTCCCGAATTCCTTTCACTTCACTCCCCGGAGCGAGTCCCCCACGATGGTGTTTGTAGGCACAAATGAAAAATGAATCTATTTCCACTTGCTCTGGAGCCTTCAGGCTGCTGTTACTTTTTATATTAAAAAAGAAGTGGGACAGTGCCTGTTCTCCAGTTTTTCCAGCCATTCCCAGGATTTGCCAAGCTCAAATCACACCCTGCTGTCCCCAGCTCAAGGTGCAGCAGGGCTGGGTTTTATCACGACAGGCCAGAGAAACAGAACTTCCAAATGAATAAAATCTCCTGGAATTCTGAGCTGGAGTTACAAAACGGGTCCAATCCCAAGGAATTCTGAGCTGGAGTTACAAAACGAACCCAATCCCAAGGAATTCTGAGCTGGAGTTACACAATTAAAGGCATTTCTGGAAGGAATTAAATTCCAATTAAAGGCCCCAAGGCCGTTCCCCATCAGCTCCTGCTCCTTATCTCCTTTTTTATCCCACTGCACCATGACCTTCTGATAAGGCCGGGTCAGAATCCCTGAGAAACTCTGGGATTTGGGAAAATAAATAGATATGGGCCGAAGAGGCACCTGAGCGCAGCTGGGGAGGCCGTGCCAGAGGTGTCCAACACCTCTGGATCAGCGGGAATAGGAAATGGGATCAAGGGGCTCCGCACCAACCTCATGTCCTGGGATCCAGGACGGTCCCACAGCTCTCGGGCAGCTCCCCCCAACACCCAAAGCACAAATTCCATCCCTGCACCGGGAATATCTGGGATAGGAGGGAAATCCGGGGCACTTCACACCTGGAATAGCACAAGGCGAGATCCCTGGAGACCCGAGCAGGGCTGGGAAAAGGGGACAGAGGAAAATCAGGGAGAAACGGAACATTCTGTGCCGAAAGGGAAAAGCAGGGACGGGGCTGAGCCTTCCCTGCTCACACTACACAGGGAAAAGGCAAAGTCTGGGAATATTTCTGTGGGATGCAGCCCGCTCCTGTATTTAATAAAATGTCGCTGCTGAGGAGGGGGATTTTTGTGATAATTAAGCCGCAATTAATGGAGCTGCAATTAACAAGAGATTAACCAACCCTGCCAAAACCACCCTCGGAAAACAGCAGAGCAAACATTCCCAGGTAATCCAAAGGCACAATCGCACCTGGAATTTCGTCTTTTGGGCCATGGATCAATAATTGATGCAGTTTTGATATCAAAATTAAGAGATCTGCTGCAGGAATGCCTCTGTTTTTAGGGAATTCCACCACACCCCAAACCTTCCCGCTTTTCCCTCGTTGTGCTCCAGGAGCAGGGAAAGCCTTTCCCGGGATGGCAGCAGCTTCTCCTTGGATTTCTCACCCACTGGGGGAGTTGGTGGCAGGGCAGAGGCACCGCTGGCCTGTGTGAGCTCAGAGGGGACCCGGTGACATCACAGCATCCCTGGGGAAGCCTTCCCAACCCCAATTCCAAATCCCGGGGATCGGAGCAGAGCCTGAACCTCCCCAGGCTCAAAGGGGAGCGGGATCAACCCCTCCTCCCCCCAGAACCCCCAGAATTCCACAAAACAACTCCTTTCAGCACAACTCATCGGAAGCACAGCAATATTTTAAATTTGGGGAGAAAAACCTCCCCAAAATCCCCCTCGGGCCGCCGTTCCCTCCGCTCCCAAAATTCCCATCTCCTCCACTCCGTGCACAAACGCTTGGAGAGTTTTATTTCCTAAAAAACCAGGGATTTGGTTTAGCACCAAGGCAGGAAAAACCCATCAAACAGGGGCTGTAATCCTCACTAAAAATCTTCCCGGCTCTCTGAGCTCAGCACTGGGGGTAAAACAATATGAATTCCCGAAAAAAGAAAAGGAAAACTTCCATCCTGACAGGAGAGCAGCAGCAGCAGCAGCAGCTTTTAAAGGCAGCTTCCACCCGGCTGTGATTAATCAGCTTGTCCACCTTGTCTAAATAGTCCATCGAGCAACAATTAAAAATAATAAGCCAGAAATTATCAAATCACACACAATAACTGCAAAGCTCCTTCCCCCTTTCGCTCTTGTTTATTGTTCAAACTTGTCAAGCCCCTCGCCACGCTCTGAGCAGCCTCTCTGGGAAAGCAGAGCCCCTTGCAGCAGATGGACTTGCAGGATGAAAAATGTCCTAATTATGACCCTTTTCGGCCAATCCATTACCCTCCAAATTGTCCCGGTGTTTGTCCCTGCCAGTCAGCAGCAGAGCCGGGCTGCTGTCACGGCGTTTTGCTCCTCTCCAGGTACATTCGTGCAGATTCAGGCCCCAGCTGAGATCAGAACCATCCCCTGCCCGCGTTTGCTTTGATGTTCTGCAACAAACACATTTATTAGATGAGATTTGGGGAGCGCAATTCCAGCACGCGCCGCCCTGGAGCTGACATTACCCAGGGAAAATCATTCACATTATCTCCTCAAAGTTTACCTTGTCCACCGCAAGTAACCACGCAAAATTCAGTGTCCCTCTCCTGGAATATTGAATATTCAGCGGAGGGAAGAAACACAACTCTGGGAGAAGCGTCCTCGGCGTTTCAGGAATAAAAACCCCCCAGTTCTCCTGGAGCAAAGCCCCGCTCTGCTCACAGAGTTCCTGCAGACAAAGGCTCTGCAATAGAGCACAGCCACTTACCTTAAAACTCACCCAAAGCACAACTACTTCCCAA
This sequence comes from Corvus kubaryi, assembly GCF_017639235.1. Lineage (NCBI taxonomy): Eukaryota > Metazoa > Chordata > Aves > Passeriformes > Corvidae > Corvus > Corvus kubaryi. The sequence goes on from NW_024581084.1 coordinate 1,873,247, forward strand.
AAGTTTGCAAGCAGGAAAAAAAAAAAACAAAAAACCAAAATCATCACCAGAACCTCAAGGAAAGATAAAAACAACCAGGGGCTCCCAGGGAGAGGGTTTCGAGTGCGTTTATTCACAGCTCCTTCCCCGCTGCCTCGTCCTCGTCCTTTTTTTTTTTTTTTTTTAATGTATTTTTTTTTTCACGTGCCCTTTCCAATACCTTTAACCCTCCCTCGCTACGGGAACGACGACAATCGCGACAGGGGAGCCCCGCCGCGACAGGGCACGGAGGCGGCCGCTGTCCCGAGGATTGTCCGGCCGCACAAAGGCTGCGAATTAAAGCAGCAAATTAAGGCAGCTTCGAGGAAGCCCCAACTTTAACGCTCGAGTTGAAATGCAAAATTCTCGGCTCCGGGGTTTGGGAAGGGAGCAGCGCTCCAAGGTTTCTGCCCCGAAATGCGCCGAGGGGCGCGGGGTGAAGGGAGGGAGGTGGGAAGGGGAGCAGCTCTTCGGGAGCTGCCTTTGCGCTCAGCAGCTCCCACCAAATCCCCAAATCCTGGAGCCTCAAAAACCGGGATCTGCTTTATTGCCCACCTGGATCAGGTTTGGAGCGACAGCCCTGATCTCGTTCTGACCCGCACGGGAAAGCCGTTTGCGGATCAAAACCTGTGATTCCTACACACCGCTAAAGATTTCTGTAGCGAGAAGTGTCTGCATTACCCACGGATACCCCCGGGAAGCTCCCGGTGCTCCGTTTCGAGGACAACACTTGATCAACTCACAGAACTTTTTGTGGAGAGGGGGAGGGAGGAGGAGGCCGCTCCTTCCCCCGGCACAGCTCCAGGCCGGGGTGCGGGACCCGGGTGCGGTACCGGCATAAGGAACCGGGATGAGGAACCGGGATGCGGCACCGGGATGAGGGTCCCGCATCCCGCGGCAGCGCAGCCCTGTCCGGCCGCGCAGGGGAAGACGCGCCGGGGCCACCGGGCTGGGGAGCAGCGACATAAAGAGAAATAAACGGCGAGGCGCGGATGTCGCAGCGCGGGGTGGGCGGAGGGACGCGCCGGGTCCCCCTCCAAAAACACACCAAAAGAAAGTTTTAAAAGGAGGAAAAAACCAAAGCCAAGCAGCGATTCGGGGGTATCTGGGGCCGGCCACCGAAGCCCCCCGCGGCCGCCCCCGCTCTGTCCCCGCGGTCCCGGGGGGGTTCGGGGGCGCGCCCGGCCCGGCCCGGCCCC
>NW_024581084.1:1874863-1892132 GCF_017639235.1 Corvus kubaryi
CGGCCGCTCGCCCGCTCGCCTCCTTCTCCTGCTCCTTCTCCCGGCCTCGCCAAAGTTTCTCCCTTTCCTCATCTCGGAGTTTTTTTGGTTTTCTTGCTTTTATTTTTTTTTTTTTCTTAGCGTTTTTGTGCTGACGAGGGCAGGGAGAACTAATAAAAAGTTTTCGCAAACTTCTCGCGGTTCTTCCCCTCCTCTCCGCAGCCGGTGGAGACTTCGTTTCTCCGCGTTTTACTTTTTTAAGCCATCCCCGTCCCTTAGAGCCTGATTTTTTAATTTTTTCTTTTAAATTTTTTTTCGCCCCCTTGTTCCCCCTCGGCCACTTTCTCGCATGAATCTCCTCGACCCTTTCATGAAAATGACAGAAGAACAGGACAAATGTATCTCCGACGCCCCCAGCCCCACCATGTCGGATGACTCCGCCGGGTCCCCCTGCCCCTCTGGATCCGGCTCGGACACGGAGAACACCAGACCCCAAGAGAACACCTTCCCCAAGGGGGACCCGGACCTGAAGAAGGAGAACGACGAGGACAAGTTCCCCGTGTGCATCCGGGAGGCGGTGAGCCAGGTGCTGAAGGGCTACGACTGGACCCTGGTGCCGATGCCGGTGCGGGTGAACGGCTCCAGCAAGAACAAGCCGCACGTCAAGAGACCCATGAACGCCTTCATGGTGTGGGCGCAGGCGGCCCGCAGGAAGCTGGCGGACCAGTACCCGCATCTGCACAACGCCGAGCTCAGCAAGACCCTGGGCAAGCTCTGGAGGTGAGTGCGGGGCCGGGACGCCCGGGGGGAGCGGGGCATGCGGAGCGCGCAGCAGCAGCGCTGCGCGGAGGGAGAGGATGGTGCGAGCCCGGAAAACTCGCTGAAAACTTCTGCGAGTGCAAAACTCGTCTGGCGGAGGAGAAGCCAGGATAGGAGGGGGAAAGCAGGGAAAGTCGTTCCCTGTGGCCGCCTTCTGGTGCTGGAAGTTTCTCTTCCCTGAGCGATGCCCGGGGCGGAGGGACCGTGCGGGGGCTGTCCCGGCCGTTGTTTGTTTGCGCTCCCGGTGCGGAGGAAATGATGGATTTTGGGGATTGCATCAGCTCGGGCCGGGCCGGAGGGAGCGCGGGGCGATGCGGGGAGGGAGAGAGGGAGGGTGGGTGGCGGCGGTGGTGGCGCAGGGCCGGGTGGCCTCTGAGTGCCAGAATAAGGCGGGTAGGGGAGGAAAACAGAAGGCGAGTGAGTCACCTGGCCGCCGCGTCCTCCGTGACTGCACCGGGGGGAGGGGGGATCCTAAATCGGTGGCAGGAGGAGAAACGGGCGAGGAAAGCTGGCCCTGGCAGGCAGGGATGTCCCCAAAGCGCCCGGGGACAGCGAGGTGTGCCCACAGGGTGGGGAGAGCGAGGGCTGGACCCCGCTGCCACTCCTGCAACTCTGGTCTGGCCACCGAGGGAATCTGCGGGACAATGGGGTGACAACCAGCGAGTGTCCCGGACAGGGGCTTCAGCGCTGTGGGGGGCTTTGCATCGCCCTTGGGGAGGACCCAGGGGAGAGACTGGCACTGATGTCACTGCTCAGTGCCCCCCGTGAGCTACGAGTGACCCCTCGTGCCCCGTGTCCCCCCCAGGCTGCTGAACGAGAGCGAGAAGCGTCCCTTCGTGGAGGAGGCCGAGCGGCTGCGGGTGCAGCACAAGAAGGACCACCCCGACTACAAGTACCAGCCCCGGCGGAGGAAGTCGGTGAAGAACGGGCAGGCGGAGCAGGAGGAGGGCTCGGAGCAGACCCACATCTCCCCCAACGCCATCTTCAAGGCGCTGCAGGCAGACTCGCCCCAGTCCTCCTCCAGCATCAGCGAGGTGCACTCGCCCGGGGAGCACTCGGGTAGGTACCCACACACCCACGGGGGCACGGGGACACGGCACAGCTGCCCAAAGCTGCAGCCCAAACCGAGCTGAAGTTGGGCTTGGATGGAGGGGAGGGGGGGAAGGAAAGACCCAGGAGTGGAGTGAGAAGGGGAGAGCTGCCCATGAGCCGTGCCCGTAGCCCGGGCACACAAATCCTCACCCCAGTGTGCCACTGCAGCCCTGTTTGCCTGTGAGAAACACGAACCCATTCTTCTTAAAAACCAAAAAACCCCCCCAAACGACTCGTGTCCAAGAGCGCTGTAGGGTGGTGTTGATGGGGCTCGGGTCTCCGTCCCTCACGCCTGAGAAAAGCCCGGAGGTGTGACCCGCTGATGGCGTTGTCCCAGTGACACCCCTCACACCTTCACCCCTCTCTTTCCTCCCCCAGGGCAGTCCCAGGGCCCCCCCACACCCCCCACCACCCCCAAGACGGACCCGCAGCCAGGCAAGCAGGACCTGAAGCGGGAGGGCCGCGCGCTGGGCGAGGGCGGCCGGCAGCCGCCCCACATCGACTTCCGCGACGTGGACATCGGCGAGCTGAGCAGCGACGTCATCTCCAACATCGAGACCTTCGACGTCAACGAGTTCGACCAGTACCTGCCGCCCAACGGGCACCCCGGCCAGCCCGGCCAGGTCACCTACACGGGCAGCTACGGCATCAGCGGCGCCGCGGGGACGCCGGCGGGCGCCGGCCACGTGTGGATGTCCAAGCAGCCGCCGCCGGCGCAGCCCCAGCCGCAGCTGCCGGCGCTGAGCGCGGAGCAGGGCCCGCAGCAGCCGCAGCAGCCGCAGCAGCAGAGGACGCACATCAAGACGGAGCAGCTGAGCCCCAGCCACTACAGCGAGCAGCAGCAGCACTCCCCGCAGCAGCTGAGCTACAGCTCCTTCAACCTGCAGCACTACAGCTCGTCCTACCCCAGCATCAGCCGCGCCCAGTACGAGTACGGCGAGCACCAGGGCTCGGGCTCCTACTACAGCCACGCCGCCGGCCAGGGCAGCGGCCTCTACTCCACCTTCAGCTACATGAACCCCTCGCAGCGCCCCATGTACACCCCGATCGCAGACACGTCGGGGGTGCCCTCCATCCCCCAGACCCACAGCCCGCAGCACTGGGAGCAGCCCGTCTACACGCAGCTCACCCGGCCCTAAAGCCGGCGGCCAGAAGAGAAAATGACGAGAAAAAGAATCAAAAAGTAAAAAGCAGAAAAGCAGCAAGAATGAGTTGCCTCAGACTGGTTCAGTGTTTGAAATTGAAATGATAATTTAAAAAGCCGCTCACGTGGAAGCTGGCGGGGAGGAGAGAGCGCCTCGAGCCTTCTGCACTACAGCATCCTCCAGGACCCGCTCCCAGCCCCAAAACTGGGGACAGACTTGCCAAGGACTGGACTTGAACTCTGCTTCTTTCAGCGTGGAGAGGAGATTTCCACCCAACCTGCCCAGCTGGCTCCTTCTCTGGACTTTTGTAATGATTTTTTTTTTTTTTTAGCAGTAATTAAAAGAAAGACAAAAAAAAACCAAACGAAAAAAGAAGAAAAAAAAAATGGGGGGTAAAAGAGAAAACTCGGAGTCCTCTGTGAGGAATATTCTCTATTTTAAATATTTTTAGTATGTACTGTGTATGATTCGTTACCAATTTGAGGGGATTTATACCTAATTTTTAGAGATTTTTTTTTCAAATGCTCTTATTTTTCCAACAGCTAAAAAAAAAATGACACTTAGTGGAGCAGCCCTAGGTTTTCTTGCAGAGGTATTTTTGTATAGAGAAGTGTCTTTTTTTGCTCTAAAAATGAAACTAAACCAGCGTGCCCTGCCCTGGGAACCCAGATCTGGCACCAGGGCAGGGACCAGCATGGGAGAGGCTTTATTTTTCTAACTCGTAGCAAAACCAGCCAGGAGGAGAACTTCACTTTATTTTTTAATAACCTTGAGCCTTAAAAGAAAAACAAAAAGAGGGAAAAAAAAGAAAAAAAGAACAGCTCCATAAAGCAGCCCCAAAGTGCTGCTGAGAAGCCTTAAAGCAGCCCCGTGATAATCATTGGCCCTGGGCTGGGGGGCTGAGCCCGACCCCTCCGGGCACCCCCCGCCCGCCCCAGGGTGCCAAACCCAGCCAGGGGCTCCTCTCTGCCTTGGGGGACATCACAGATCCTTTAAATTATTTATTTGGGGGAGAAGAGCAGCTTTTAATCACAGTTTTCCTTGGGTTTTGTTGTTTGAATCTCCCTTCTAAGTCCTTTCAGAAGCGTTGCATTAGTGGGAGCATGATTTGGAAGGTGACCGTGCCTGTTAAATTATGGTCTGAAACTGTAACCAGTCCTTTATTTATCTCTTCAATTCCTTTTGGTTGTTATTATTATTATTATTATTCTTTTTTTTTTTTTTTTTTTTGGAATTTTTTTCCTGGGTTTTTAAAAATTTTTTGTTTTTTTTTTTTTTTGGTGTTTTTTTTTTTTTTTTTTTTTGTTGGTTTTTTTTGTTTTTCTTTGGCCTTCGAGGAGAAACTGGAAGAGAAAAAAAAGGAAAAAAGAAAAATGAGATTTGTACAAACTAAAGATTGCAAATGTAGCGGATCACTGAATCATTTGCCTTGTTTCCTGCCTCAGCTCTCTGGGACACACGAGCTCGTGCAAGGACGAGCCCCACACCCCAGCCCTGCTGCAGGGGTGGCACCGTTTTAGCCTTCAACCCCCCCAAAAACTGCCTGGGAGAGGTGGGGGGGACACTGATTTTGGTGAAGCTGTGGCTGAACAGTTAAGGATTGCTTTTTAAAAAAGACAGCAGACTTTTTTTATTTAAAAAAAATGATATATTTGTTAACTTTTTTTTTTTTTAGGGATTCAGTAGGAGTTAAAAAAAAATCTTAAAGCACTCTTATAATATGGCATCTTTCTATTTTCTGTATAAAAGCAGATCTTTTTAAAGTATTTCTGTAACTTAAAAGACCTGTCCTTTAAATCATATTTTGTCTTTAGGTAAGTTTGGTTTGGTTTTGGTTGCAAGATCCTTCTCTTTGTGAAACTTACCTTTTTTTGTTTTGTTTTGTTTTTTTGTATATTATTGTTTGCAATAAATATACATTGTATTAAAAGTTCCACCTGCCCCAGGTGTGGGATTTATTAGCAGGGTTTATTTATGATCAGGGCTTGTTATCAGGGTTTATTATCAGGGTTTGTTATCAGCCTCCAGGGAACACGCAATGCTAAAGCCCCAGGATGGGTTTGGGTTTGTGGGTCAGGGTTGGGGTGTCCCAGAAAAAGCAGAGCCAGGGAATAAATGGGATTGGAGATGGACAAATCCAGCCTGGACAGGTCAGGGTGCGACCCCAAAGGGGACACCTGAGCTCCGGCTGTCCCCAAATCCTGCTGGCTCTGCTCTCCCTGCGGTGTCTGCCCCAGTTGGGGGATGCTGAGCATGAGGTGAGGAGAAAGGAGCCACCCCAAGGCTTGGGGCTGAAATCCCCCCCCCAAATCTCTCAACAGCCAAGCAGGACCTGTGTCACCCTCGGGGCCCAATGTCCCCTGTCCCCCTCAGGGGCACAGCACGGCTCCCCAGGAAGGAACGACCCCCTGCCTCAGCCCAGCATTGATTTTTCCAATCAACCCCATCCCACACTAATCCCTGCTCCAGCCCTGCCCTCTCTGCCCCTCTGGAGCGGCTCAGGCCGGGCTTTGTCTCCTCCCCCACCGCTGCTGTCACTGCGGAGCTCGCTGGGGACACAAACCTGTGCAGGTCCCTCCACGGGGCCGCAGATTCCACCTGGGAACACTTCTGTGAAAGTGTCCCACAGCTTGTCCCCAATTCCCCCTGGAGCCGCAGCTGGCATGGGGCTGCTGTGGGGCAGCCGGAGCAAGCAGAGCCAGGGAATAAATGGGATGGGAGACGGACAAATCCAGAGTGCGACCCCAAAGGGGCCACCTGAGCTCCGGCTGTCCCCAAGTCCCGCTGGCTCTGCTCTCCCTGCGGTGTCTGCTCCGACCTGCCCCATTCAGGGCCCAGTTCCAGGCGCCAGGGGGAGATTTTATCCCCCCTGGAATCTTTTCCTGGCTGGAAAGCCCCCTCTGATCCCATCCGGAGCCGGGGACAGCGCCCTGCAGCCCCAGAGCACCCAGAGCTCCCGGCCACGCCGCAAACCCTCCACACCTCTGCAAAGTATTTTACACTTCAGCCAAGTACCTGCAGGGATTCATTAACTCCGAGCACTAATTGGGGTCAGTGTCACTCTGCTGGGCCACGTGGGAACACTTTGATCCCAGACATTTCTCCTCAGCGCTCTCCCCTGCCCCACTCGGACTTTGCCCGCTGCAAGTTTTGGCCCGGCTGCTTTTTGGGATAAAAGAACAAACGCGGCTCCTGGTTTTATGGGGAGGAAGGAGCTCCAGGGAGAGCTCGGTGGGGCCACGGCGCTGCCGAGAGCGGCCACAAACAATTCCATGAAGCAGAAAATGTCTTCGCAGCGCTCGTGTGGGTGGGATGGGCTGGAAAACGGCCCAAAATTAGGACATTGCCTGACCCTGCAGGGGTCTGGGCCGGGAGGGACCTTTCCCATCCCACCCCAGCAGCGCTGGGTGCAGCGGGAGCGGGGCAGACCCGGCCGGGGCTCCTGCAGGATCCCACTCGGGCAGAGCTGACGCAGCCGCGATCAGGGACATTTCTGTCCCGTCCCAGCCGTGCTCAGCTCCTTCTGTCCCCCTTTCCAGAGCCGGCTCCACCTTCCCAGCGGAAGCATCCCGGGGATCTGCTCCTCGCCGGAACCCCAAAAGCAAAGCTCGTGCCCCAGCCTGGCCCTGCCGTTCCGGCTCTGTTTGCTCTGGGTGTGGGCTCGGAAGCTCTTGGGCTCCGCTCGGCAAAGCCAAGCTGGACACGGGGCAGCTCCGGCCTCCTGCCCAGCCCCGGCCGGGAGGGGAAAACGCTGGAAAAGCGCGCAGCTTCGGGCAGCCTGTGCTAGAAAGCAGAGCAGGAGGGGCGGGGAGGGAAAGGGTGAGCGGAGGGAACTCTGACAATGCTGCAGGGCAGGTTTGAGCGCAGCAGATCAGGGCGGGTGCGGGGACAGAAGGGCTGCCAGGCTGTGGGGAGGGGGGCACCGGCAGAGCCCCCCGTTCCTGCAGAAAGCCGGGATGGGGGTGGGCAGAGCGAGGCTGAGCCCTGGCTCCTCGCCCTTGCGCAGTGCCGGGAGGAGCTGGGGTTTTTTATCGGTTCTGCGGAACACGAGCACCGATAAAAACAAATTAAAAAGGGAGAAAGTTTCCGCGCAGCCCCGCGGAGCTGCCCCGCTCCCTGGGACAGCCCGGTTTTCCGGGCTCGGTGTCAGCTGCTCCCTTCGGGAGCTGCGATTTGCATTTCCTCGGCCAGCTGTTGGTGCTGACACCGCGCTGGAGCCGGGGCTGTCTCCCGGAGAGGAGGAGACCGCAGCAGCTGTGCCGGGATCCCGCGATGGGCTCCGGCTGCAGCGCTCGGGAAGGACCGGGAATGAGGCACCGCGGAGCCGAGGAGGAGCTGGGCTCTCTCTCTGCCCTCCCCAGGGCCGTTCCAGCAGGCAGGTGGGGTTTTCTAAGGAAAAGCGAAAGCAGCGGTGTTTCCCCGCAGTTGGGGTTTGTTTCCCTCGGGACCACGCTGAGCCCCCGGCAGGGAATTGCAGCCACCCGGGAGAGGAAAGGGGGACGAACACAAACGGCCTTTCTTCTGCAAAATTTGGTTAAAATGCTTGGATTTGATGCTGCAAAGATGGGAAAGGTGAGGAGAGAGGAGAACTTAGAGACACAGGGAGCAAAGGGGTCCAAGGAATGAGAGAGGGTACAAAATAAACCCTGAAGCAGCTCTAGCACAACCTCCTGCCTTTGTCCGGCTGGGAATGAGGATGCAGATGGGATTGGGAGAGCTCATGCTCAGGAAGTGGCTGCTAGGGATGCTCCGGGCAGGGCTGCAGGGCACAGGGACATTTGCTGTCCCCCCTGCCACCCCCAGCTGCCACCCAGCACACCCCGATCACGACACCAACAACGGGAGGGAGGGGAAGAGAAGGCTCCTCCAGATCCCTCCTGCTCTGCCCACAAGGCAAAGCCTCCTCCAGTGCAGAATGAACCCCTCTGGAGCAGGGATGGGTCATCCCCACCGGCTGTTCCCACACCAAGCCCCAAGCCATCCCAGCGATCCCAAAATTCCCAGGATCCACCACCCAATACCCCAATTTCAGGGGAAAACCCCCTGGGGATCTGCCCCCTTCAGAGTCCAGATCCATCACCCAATTTCCCAAACTCGACCCATCCCCACACCAGAGTTTCTCTCATATGGAAAGGATTTAACCCTCAGTTCCTCAGACGAGGTCCCCCAGCCCAGCACAGGTAGGGCAGAGTTTCTGTCCCCTCCCAGATGTGTCAGAGGGGAAAAAAAGCAGCTTTCCATCTGATTTTCCTGCTGCCAGCGTGGGGATTAATTACACACCTCGTCTGGGCAGAGCCCAGCTATCACCACGCAGAGTCTCGCTCCATAAATTTTCAGCTGCTAATAATAAGGCTGGACAGGAGTTTTAAAGCTTCAGTAGACAGTTTACAATTAACCTACTCCTGTCAGCTGGAAAATCACCTTCAAATGGGATTCCAGTTCACGTCTGACTCGCTTGGAGTGAGAGTTTCACTTTCTGAGAGTGAGAAACTGCTCGGGAAAGGCAGGGAAGGCACCGAGCAGAGCCAGGGGAAGGCCCCAGGGGCAGATTCAGCTCCGAGCTGACCTGAATTTCTCCCAACGTCGGTGCAGATTTCACCAGGGGACTGCCAGCCCAGCCCTTGGAAGCTGGGAATCAGCTCCATGAGTTCAGGAGCTTTTCAGGCTCATCCCAAGCAAGTTTTTATCAAAGACACAAAACCCACCTTGGATTTAACAGCTGAGGGAGAGGAAACCGTGGATTTTGAAGCCCCAAACTACCAGAGATGCCCAAGGAATGACAAGCACAGAGCACAGATCACACCCACCTCACCAGCCCCGTTGCTTCCTAATTCTCCCTGGGTTTTTTTCCAAGCTGAGAGGTGAAGTCCATCAGTTGGAGCCACCATCCCAGAGGTCACCTCCGAGCAGAGCCAGGGTGACCATCTCTGGGATGCCCAACACCCTCTGCTCCCTCTTGTAGCAGCTCACTCACAACTTTTAAAGATAAGAACCATCCTAAAATGACATTATGGACTTTTACTGTCAGAGTAGGGAGGCTCTGGAAAAGAATTCCCAGAGAAACTGGGGCTGCCCCATCCCTGGAAGTAACTGGGATTGGGGAAGGTGTCCCTGCACATGGCAGGGGTGGGAATGGATGGGATTTAAGGTCCCTTCCCACCCAAACCATTGCATGATTCTATTCAGGGAAGCTTTGGGATCCAAACCAGCCCTCGTGGAGCCTCCAACCTCACAGGTTTATCCCTTTGGAGCTTCCCAAAGTCCCCCTTGAAACACCTTTGAAAAGCCCCAAAAAACGAATGACATCAGCGAGGAGGGCAGGGGGGAGCGGGGAGCCGCCCAGTCATTTTCCGTGATTAAAAGGCAAATTTTATTCCTGGAGAAACTTGGAAGCAAATGTGGCGTTGCCATGGTTTCCCAGGCACTGGCTGGAAATGACAATATTAGCAGGGTGACCTGGTAATTAGAAACTGTGCCCCCAGGTCAGGCTGCGGAGAAAATAAAGAGAGATTAGGGCGTGCTAAAGACGCAGCATAATGCTGCGGGCTCCTGCGCTCCCCACCTTTTATAAGCGGCTCATTTAAATGCAGATTATGACTTTCCACCTGGGGCTGCTAATCTGTCTCACAGCCAGATCAAACAATGAGCCAGCGCTCCGCACTGTGGGGCCGGGGTGCGCTGGGGCTCGGGCTGTCACCGGGGCCCTCACGCTGCCCTGTCCCCCCTTTTCCCAGGGGAGAACGCAGCGGTTGGAGTTCGCAGATGATTGATGGTGCGCGCTGCATGTTTATGTCCTCCTCTCCCACCCCTGAATTCCAAGGATTTGGAGCAAAACAGGTTCAGATTTTCATCCTGCTCTCCCACCCCAAAACTTCCACGATTTGGAGGGAAACAGGATCAGATTTTCGCCCTCCTCTTCCACCCCAAACTCCAAGAATTTGGAGCAAAACAGGCTCCGATTTTCATCTTCCTCTCCCTTCTCTTCATTGATTTGAAGCAACCCAGGCTCAGATTTTCATCCTCATCTCCTTCCTCCAAACTCCAATGATTTGGAGCAAACCAAGCTCACATTTTCATCCTCATCTCCTTCCTCCAAACTCCAATGATTTGGAGCAAACCAAGCTCACATTTTCATCCTCATTTCCTTCCTCCAAACTCCAGTGATTTGGAGCCACCTCCCTGGGCAGGTCAGTGCCTGACCACCCTTTCCACATAGAAATTCCTCCTGATGTCCAACCTGGACTTCATCTGGTGGAGCTTGAGACCATTTCCTTTCGTCCTCATATTCCCTGGGAGCACATCCTGATCCCCTCGGCTGCCCCCTCCTGCCACGGACTTGTGCAGAGCCAGAAAATCCCCCGAGCCTCCTTTTTTCCAGGTTGAGCCCCCCCAGAAATGCCCAAGGAATCCTTCCCTGGCAGCCCAAGCCTGGCCCATCCCTGCCACTCTCAGCAGGACGTTGTTAACCCATGGAAAAACTCTGGAAAAACAGCCAAGGTGTTTCCAGCTGTGTTTTCCCCGGTGGCAGCTGCTGCTGGTGGCTGGGTGGGGATTGTCCTCACCCAGAAAGGAACAGCGCCGAATGAATCAGCAGGGCGTTAAAACCCATCCCGTTTGCAGGGGTAATTCCAGTGACCCTAAAGCCAGCACCGCGGAGAGGGAAAGGTTTGAGCTCCCCAGAGCTGCACCTGGCCCTTGGCTGCTCTTCACTTTCATTAAGAGCATTTCAGGAGCGCTAATCACAGCCCTGGCCCAGCCCCGGCCCTGGCAGGTATTTCCCACAGCCCCAGCAGGTGTCAGGTGCATCAGGAACCTTCCCTGGCTCCTCGGAGAGCGCCTGGAATTTTATCTGCTTTCCCAAAGGTGCCAAAGCCAAGGGCTGGAGGCCCAGCCTGTGACAGACCCCGGTAAAATGTGGAGTTTGGGTCCCACTCTCCCCTCCTGGGATGGATTCTGATGTCTTTTATGATCCTGCAAATCGGAGCTCAGCCAGCTCCATCCAACCAGTGTCAACATTGCCCGTGCCAGAGCCGCCTCAGCCTTTCAAAGTAGGAGAGAAATAGGGAAAATGATTCCCAGGAGACCTGGGAGGACACGGTGGAGGACGCTGCCTTCCCCTCCTTCATCCCAGTCTTTGCAAAATGGCAACCACAGGAAGGGAAAGCCGACAGGGAATCCTGGAGAAGAATCCAGAAAGCCTTGGGAAGAGCAGCCTCTGGATGCAGCGGGCAAAACCCTTCATTTCCAGCTGCCTTTTTTGGGTGATAAAGCAGGGATTGCTCCTGGGAGCAGTCCTGGAGTAGTAGAGGAAGGATGATAACGGAGTGCAAGGCACAGGGAACACGGGAAAAGCAAGGCTGGATCCCTTCCCATGCCCACCTCTGGCATCCAGGCAAAGCTGAGCTCCTCCGTGCCTCAGTTTCCCCCAGTGTCAGCTCCCGCTGCACCACCCGAACAATTCCTTTGATGCCTGGCAATCCCAGACCCCGGGTTTGCACCATTTTATTGCCGCCATCAGCCCTGAAGAGGTGATTTTGGTCACCTTACCCCTTACAGGCAGCACAGACACTGAGAAAGGACCCCCAAAAAAGCCAAACCTGAGCCTTACCGGCTTCATCCTCTCCTTCCCCAACCCCTCCCGGCCCCTTCGCTCGCCCCGTTCCTCCTCCCTGCCCGAACTGTCATGGTTTATTTTGTTTGGGTGGATTTTCTTTCTCCTTCTCCCCCCTCCCCGGCCAAGCAGACACTTTTCCCATGGAGATCCAGCGCGCTCCGGGCCCATTAGCATCCTCGTGCATAATTAGGGCCGCGGGCATTGTCATGCAAAGCAGCCTCGGATGACAACACTTGAGCCCGGACGACGCAGGAACGCCGCGAGGAAGTTTCTCACACTGGGTTTAGTCCAGGGCAAACCGGGCTCTGCACGGCTTGGAGATTTTAATTAATTAATTAATTAATTAATGGGTGTTGGGCTCTCCTCGCAGCCCCGGCTCCAGGGCTGCCCTGCATCCATCCCTCCATCCCGTGGGCTCCACCTCTTACGTGTAATGGAATCCTGGAACGGTTTGGGTTGGAAAAGGACCTTAAAGCTCAACCCGTTCCAGCCCACACCTCGCACTATCCCAGGCTGATCCAAGCTGGCCTTGAACACTTCCAGGGATGGGGTAGCCATGGACTAACCTGTTCCAGGGCCTCCCCACCCTCCCAGGGAAGGGTTCCTTCCGTGGAATGAGTTTAACTCAGTACAATAAATTAACCGCCCACCCCAGGCAGCCTCGGGGTGATCTGCCACCAGCCCCACAGGACAGGAGCTGAGCCAGGCTCTCCAGCCCAGCCCGGGTGGGGTCTGTCCTCACTGCTCTCCCTAAGGCCTCACAGCAGCCAGAAAGGCTCCAAAAGCTTTTCCTGCTCCCAAATCAACACCTTCAAGCGGTTTCTGCTGGGTCTGGGTGAACTCTGCTGGTGGTGGTTGGGGAAGGATGGGCGCAGGACAACCCAACAGAGAAATGGGCTGGATCTGAGCCCCTTGCCTGGAATATTCCCCTTCCCAGCTGCTTTTCCCCTGCTCCTCAGGCAGGAGACGGGAGCAGGTTCATGTGAAAGGCACAAGGACAGAGAGGATTCGTTTTGCCACAAAAAGCTACAAAATAGGAGCTGATTTTCAAATAATTCCAGCAGAGCCAGGGGAAAACTCCCACATTCCCTGACCCCACCGAGAGCAGCACATTCACCACGGGGCAGAGCAAAAGACCAGCCCAGAAAGGGAGAATAAAGGTGGAATTATGGCTCTGAGAAATTCCCAAGCCCCGTTTCCAGAAGGGATTTACCTTCGCAAGGGGCAAAGTCCCGTTCCCTGGCAGTGGGATTTGCACAGCCTCACTTCTGCAAGGAGTTTAGGAGCCTCCAGTCAGAGAATTTTGTTCCATGGGAGGATGTTTAGAAGCTTTTTATCAGCCCCAAAATCTTTTATCAGCCCCAAAATGTTCACTGCAAAAACCACCCCACATCTGCTCCTTCCTGCTCCACTCCTGGCTGGAAAGGAATCCCGGAGAGATCCAAAGCCAGGGAAGCCACAAAGCCAGAGGGGCTCCCCAAACTCATCAAACAGAACAAACTGACCCCAAATCCTGCCCCCAGAGCCAAAAGATCCACCTGAAATCCTGGGAACCTTCAGCAAGCCCAAAACAGGGCTGGGGGGACATCCCAGATGGGAATTCCATCTCCATCCTTGGGATCTAATAAAAAACTCCCAACAAGAGGCACCAAAAGGTGGAGGAGCAGCCGAGCCGGAGCCTTCCTGGGAACTGAAATGTGCTGAGAGCTTGGGATGCTGCTGGGATTTCAGGGATGAACACACCTGGTGGGTCTAATCCTCAAAGCAGCGCCTTTCCAGTGCTTCCCTCCCCCAGTCCCAGCTCCCCCAGCAGCTGCCGTGGGTTTGGCACCCACATTCCAAAGCCTTTTCATCTCCCTCAGGTGCTCTGCCAACATTTTCCAGTACCAAGAACTCCTTTGGGACAGGAATTTCAGAGGGAAACTGGGGGGGCTTTGAACCACTCCTGGGAATGATTTTGGCCATTTTTTATCCTCCCTCACACCAATTCCTGGGTTGGGAATATCCTGCGTTTCTATCACGGGAGAATTCCTGAGGCTCCACCTGAGCATCCCAAAGTTTCCCTGACAATTCCAGCCCCTTCCAGGCCAGGGGACTGACTCAGGATCAGGTGGAGTCACAGGGATGGAATGTGGGGCTCAGGATCCCACTGCAGCAGGTTGAGTCACAGGGGAGGAATTCGGGATATTCCTGAGGCGTCCTGGGTTTAACCCTTAACCTCCCACCTCTGCTCTTTGCTTTCACACTGGGAATTCTCCCTCCCGTTTAAAATGCACTGGAGCAGCAGGAATGAGACGTGGAGAGCAGAGAGGGACCCCCACCGACGTCTCCCCAAATTCCTGGAGGATCCCAACACCCCCCATGTCTGTCTCTGGCCAACCCTGCAGAGCTGCATCCCTCCCAAAACCAGGCAAAAACGCGGCTCAGGGCCACCCTGCCCCTCAGAGGGTCCTTGAGGGATCTCACTGACAGCCCCGTGTGACCCTTCCCAAGGGCCACTGAGGAAAAATGGGAAGTGAAGGAGCCACAAACACCCCTGAGTCCCTCACCTCACACACCCCCTGAAGCGATGAGATCGTGGCCGAGGGGACACCGGGAGCAGCAGAGAGGAAACCCCTTCACGCACAGGACACCCCAAAAAATGGGATGGATCTGCTCTGAAGGCGGCACAGCCTTGTCCATCTCCACACACAGCCAGCTCCTGGGTTGTCCAGCAGCCCCTGGATTGTCCAGCAGCCCCTGGATTGTCCAGCAGCTCCTGGGTTGTCCAGCAGCTCCTGGGTTGTCCAGCAGCCCCTGGGTTGTCCAGCAGCCCCTGGAATGCCCAGCAGCCCCTGGATTGTCCAGCAGCCCCTGGAATGCCCAGCAGACCCTGGAATGCCCAGCAGCCCCTGGAATGCCCAGCAGCCTCTGGATTGTCCAGCAGCCTCTGGATTGTCCAGCAGCCCCTGGATTGTCCAGCAGCCTCTGGAATGCCCAGCAGCCCCTGGAATGCCCAGCAGCCCCTGGAATGCCCAGCAGCCTCTGGAATGCCCAGCAGCCTCGGGATTGTCCAGCAGCCCTGGGATTGTCCAGCAGCCCCTGGATTGGATTGTCCAGCAGCCCCGGGATTGTCCAGCAGCCTCTGGATTGTCCAGCAGCCCTGGGATTGTCCAGCAGCCCCGGGATTGTCCAGCAGCCCCTGGAATGCCCAGCAGCCCCTGGATTGTCCAGCAGCCCCTGGAATGCCCAGCAGCCCCTGGATTGGATTGTCCAGCAGCCCCGGGATTGTCCAGCAGCCTTTGGGACACAGGAAAACCCCCCCGGGGATGACCCAGGGAGGTCAGGACTGCCCCAGGCCGGAGCTGCCGGGCCTGTTTGCGTTGCCCACCCCAGACCCCAGCACGGGGATGGGCAGAGCCGGGCACTGACCCCAAACCTACCCCTGAATGCCGCCGGCTGAGGGGGCACAGGGGCTGCTGGGCCCCTCTGGGGTGGGGAACAGCCCAGGAGGAGCTGCCAGGAGCGTTTCCCCTCCGGGCTGGCATGGTTTGGGTGACAGGAGCCTCCTGCAGAGGAATGAAGGTGCTGAGGGAAAAGGGGCCAGGGGCAAATCTTGGAGCAAAAAGTGGCAGCTCAGCCCCTCCCCGAGGGCAAGGAAGGGGCAGGAGAGGGGGAAAAGCTGGAAAAGGCACAGAGGAGAAGGCAGGGAGCAGGACAAGGACACCGGGGGCCCTGGGGACAGCTCTGTGGGGACAGTCCCGGAGGGAAGGCAGAGCCAGAACCCGGCCAGGCTTCTGCTCCTCCCTTCTGCAGACACCGCTGTGGCCAGGGAAGCCCTGGAAAAGTCCCCGGTCCTGGAGGAGAGGAGAGGAGAGGAGAGGAGAGGAGAGGAGAGGAGAGGAGAGGGAAGTCGCTGGTCCCTCTCACAACTCCTGGAATTTTAGGAGCTTTTTGCTGGGCAAATCTTTGCTCTCCTTTCCCTGCCTGGGAAGCGATTTTTTGCAGCAGGACAAAACCAGTGGATTTTGGGGTGGATCACACCGAGGACGCAAAGAGGCAACACAAATTCCCAATCCACCGCTGCCCAGCTGCTCCCTGCTCCACTCCTTTGGCAAAGTGAAAAAATAACTCAGAGAAATTAAATATTCCCCAGAGCCAGGCCTGCAGCGCACGTTAATGTTCAGCAGCACAGAAAAATGACAACTCTTTGTTTAGACTTTCTCCTAATTCATATTTCATATGGGCCTCCCCTAATCCAGACCCAATCCATCTTCCCTCCTATTTGTTTTCTCTCCCCCCTCCCTTTTTTTTTTTATTTCCTTTTAACCTGTTTAATCCTTTTAAGTTCAAGGATTTGAAAAGCAAATACTATAAAAGATGAAAGGTGCGTTGGAGGAAATCAACTTTGATAAGAGGCTTTTATGGCTTGTAAACCTTATTCCGGCCCTTGGGCTTGAAAGGCAGCACTAATTTTAAGAGCCTTATGCAAGCCTCACGTTCAGCTTCAAAAAAAAACCTGGTCCAGCCTAAAAACGGTGGGGCTCAGGGGCTTCTCCTCACGGTGGCCCAAATTTGGGCAACCACAGCACACAACTCTGGATTTTTAGGAACTCAAGAAACAGCCAAGATGAGTTTTAAAAGACTTTTAAAATATTCAATATTTGGATTAATAGCATAATCCTGAATGAATTGCTCGATATTCTCCTTAAAGCCTTGCACCTGCAGCAGCTCCAGCCACCATCCCACACCTGGACTTTTACAAACCCAAGGAGCAGCCAGAGCAGCTTAAAAACGAAGGGAAAACCCCACTAAATATTAGGATTACCGGCACAGCCCTGAATAAACTGCTGGTGTGATTTTCTCCTTAAAGCCTTGCAGCTGCAGCAGCTCCAGCCACCATCCCACGCCTCGGCACCTCTTCCCAGGGAAAAGCAGCTCGGAAAGGGTTAACCAGCCCCAGCTCCACGTCCTGGCCCGGCTCCAGCTTCTGCCACGGCCAGGAGCTCGGGCAGCTAGGCCAGGCTTTGGCAGGGGGCAGTTAGGCCAGGCTTTGGCAGGTTCCTGCTGTAGGGGCAGTTAGGCCAGGCTTTGGCAGGTCCCTGTAGGGGCAGTTAGGTCAGGCTTTGGCAGGGGGCAGTTAGGCCAGGCTTTGGCAGGTCCCTGTAGGGGCAGTTAGGCCAGGCTTTGGCAGGTTCCTGTAGGGGCAGTTAGGCCAGGCTTTGGCAGGGGGCAGTTAGGCCAGGCTTTGGCAGGGGACAGTTAGGCCAGGCTTTGGCAGGTCCCTGTAGGAGCAGTTAGGTCAGGCTTTGGCAGGTCCCTGTAGGAGCAGTTAGGCCAGGCTTTGGCAGGTTCCTGCTGTAGGGGCAGTTAGGCCAGGCTTTGGCAGGTTCCTGCTGTAGGGGCAGTTAGGCCAGGCTTTGGCAGGGGGCAGTTAGGCCAGGCTTTGGCAGGTCCCTGTAGGAGCAGTTAGGCCAGGCTTTGGCAGGTTCCTGTAGGAGCAGTTAGGCCAGGCTTTGGCAGGTTCCTGTAGGAGCAGTTAGGCCAGGCTTTGGCAGGTTCCTGCTGTAGAGGCAGTTAGGCCAGGCTTTGGCAGGTTCCTGCTGTAGGGGCGGTTAGGCCAGGCTTTGGCAGGGGGCAG
>NW_024581084.1:1892232-1894174 GCF_017639235.1 Corvus kubaryi
CCTGTAGGAGCAGTTAGGCCAGGCTTTGGCAGGTTCCTGTAGGAGCAGTTAGGCCAGGCTTTGGCAGGTTCCTGCTGTAGAGGCAGTTAGGCCAGGCTTTGGGAGGTTCCTGCTGTAGGGGCGGTTAGGCCAGGCTTTGGCAGGGGGCAGTTAGGCCAGGCTTTGGCAGGTCCCTGTAGGAGCAGTTAGGCCAGGCTTTGGCAGGTTCCTGCTGTAGAGGCAGTTAGGCCAGGCTTTGGGAGGTTCCTGCTGGGGCCGCAGCTCCATCCCTTCCTTCCCTGGAATTCTGCTCCCGGGACACAGGCTCAGGACTAACCAGCATCATGTGGAGGCCCAGGAAGAGCGCAGCTGTGCAGGGAATTCCTGCACTCCAGGAAAGGCGTCTCCATCAGGAGATTCCTTGGGATCCTGCTTCTCCCAGAGGAGCTGGGAGCCTCAGTGGTGGCTGGAAACTGGGGGAGGAACTCCCTTAGCACCAGCTCATCACCTTCGGATGGGGGCTGGGGGCTCTTGTCAGCACCGTGAAGAGTTTGAATCATTTTAGGGCCATTTCCACACATTCCCACCCTGGAGCAGGAGGAACAGTTCCCCCATCAGCCATTTCCCACCATTCCCACTTATCCCCGGAGCTGGAGAGGATGTTGTTGAGCAGCTCTGAAGTTCTCTGCGTTTGCATCATGAACTGCCACCAAAAAAAATCGGGAATAACAACAATTCTGCTCAGCCACCCTACAGCTTTGCCAGCAGGATTTGGGTCATGCCCTGGGTGCGTTTTTGGGACCGCCTGGTGCACGAAAACACAAAGAAATCCATTTTTCAGCCAAGCCCAGTGCGGGCAGAGACCTCGAGCTTGGCCGTGGTGCCAAGGTCAGAGCAACGAGCTCCAACACTCCGGGCACAGGGAATGGCTCAGGGACCCGAATTAATGGGATCTCTGCACGAGTTAATGGGATCTCTGGGAGCTCTGCACGTAGCCTGGGTGCTGCTAATGAGCAGCACAGGCAGCAGGAGCAGCCTGGGATCCAGGGGCACTCACGGGAAGCTACAAACAGCTCTGAACTCCGAGATTTTCCCATCTAAATAAGCAAAACAGGGAAAAGGTGAGGGGAAAATGAGGCAGGGAGGGAGGGCAGCCTTCCGGAGCTGAAGGGATTTTCCCCAGCTGGCGAGGGGGACTGGAAGGAGGATTTCTGCATCCCAGTTTGATCCCAAACCCCTTCACTGCCCTGAAACTGTTCCTCCAGGAAGGCAAATCCAGCTGCAATTCCAATGGATCCCTTTGCAAGCACCAACCCAAACACCAGCACAAACAGGAGGAACAGGGACCAGGACAGCCGAGATCCTGCAGGAAATGCTCCTGGGATACACAAAATCCCAACTTGTGGAGCTCAGTCCCACCCGTGGGGCTCCTGCATTTATCCCCCTGGTTATTTTGGGTGTGACTGTCCCCGAAAAGCAAAAGCTGTTTGCAAACGCTGCGATCCAGCAGTTCTCACCTCTGGAAAATGCTCCCAGCAGCTCTGAGCAGCAGAAAGTGCTTTTATCGCCAATCTCAACTCTCTCCCCCAGATCTGCAAAGCCGGGGAGAAAATCTCGTTCATCCCCTGGGCTGCGGGAGCAGAGTGGGCTCGAAATGACAGCAGAGCCCCAGCCCAGCCTTGTTCCATCCCCCAGGCTGAAAAACTGCCAGGAAATAACAATCCCGGGAATAATCAGGGGAGAAGGGCTGAGGACATTTGCACGGCCGTGCGGAGCACAGTTATCCTGGGAACGGCTTCCCAACCCAGCCCAGATGTCAGGTGTTCCCCCCAGGATCCCGTCCAGAGCCAGGCTCGGTTTTCTGGGAGGGGACCAGCAGCAGGGTTGTGGTTTCATGGCTAAAATCTAATTTCGGGATCGTTTTCACTTGGGAAGCACTTTGGGGGAGCTGGGAGCTGCGCCC